>NC_089839.1:304976454-305201454 GCF_035609145.1 Eleutherodactylus coqui
AAATTGGCCGGCTGGGAAAGATAGCGCATATGTTGTGCATATGTTGTCCTAGCTTTTGTGGGAATACGCTGGCCGTTCCCATAAATTCCTATGGGAGTCTATGAGAGCCACCAGAAAAGGGGAGGGAGTTTAACAGTGGTTCGCGTTGCTAGAGTCCCTCCCCTTACTGGCAGCTGCCATAAGGTGGGGAGGGAGAGTGAGAGAGTTTAGCACCCTAGCTCTGTTAAGCCCCCACCCCCTCAGTTAATCGGCAGCCGACAAAAGGCGGAGAGGGGGAGTGAAGGTGGAGGGAGTTTAGTAGAGCTGAACTTTCTCGCCCCGGCCGATGGTATTCTGGCCGATGGTATTCTGGCCGATGGTATTCTGAAGTGCACATTGTCTTCATTCAGCCTAACATATTATATATGTTATACGCCTCTTGACAAATCTGGTGCATCTCTGGCCACCCCACCATGCCAGGAAGTTAAGCTGATGCCAAATATGAGCTGGCATAGATTTGTGCCATAGTTTATGACAGATTCCGGCATAAATAGCGCCTGGTTGGCTCCACCCAGTTTCCAAAAAGCCAAGCCCATTTATTTTTTTTAAAGTAGTGGGGATGGCAGAAAAAGACAAAAAGTCACAATTTTTTGCGCAAGTACAGCTTGAGAAACGTGTGTGCCAATTGGTCCTAACTCAACGCCAAGATGCAGCAACCCCTCCCAGAATGCGGGACCCTGCTCCTGACACACCCTGCAGGGTAAATGTAGCTTCGGGCCAGATTCACATGAGCATATACAGGGTAGAGCGCGGTAATTTGCTAATTTGGGAGTGAAATAAAAAAATAATGAACTTGTAAAAACTTTATTTTATATTTTATTTACATTGAACAGTAGTGGAATTTACAAATTATTTGGTTTTAAATATTGTATCTGGCAAATGTTGACCTTCGCTCTCCACACACTGCTGCATACGTTTTCTGAAGTTCTCATGCACTCTTTCAAGCATGTCGACTGGTATTCTGGCAATCTCAGCGTCAATATTGTTCCTTAGGTCTTCCAGGGTGTTGGGACGGTTGCAATACACCTTAGACTTCAGGTAAGCCCAAAGGAAAAAATCGCATGGGGCTAAGTCTGGTGAGCGTGCCGGCCAGTTAAGTTCACCCCTCAGAGAGATAAGCCGTTCAGGAAACGTTTGCCTCAAAAAATTCATGGTAACTCTCGCTGTGTGTGCAGTGGCACCATCTTGTTGAAAATACGCTTCAACACAAAATGAACGCTCCTCACGTGTCCACTGCATGATGGCAACTGAAAAGCAGCTGCAGACAAACTTCCCGTCAGCCACTATAAGCAACGCCCACTCTCCCCTCTCTTCGACCAACAGCGCTGCCACAACCTGCAACTCAAAAAAGCAATTTACCGCGCTCCACCCTGTACATATTTGCATGCGCAACTGCTTTTATTACTGTACATGTTGTACGTGCAAATCATGTGATACATTGAAAAGGCTTCTTATCCTAATTAGTTTCACATGTTCTATTTCCCTGCACAGTAAAATTTTTTGCGTGCCAGAATAACACATGCAAAATATGCACTTATGAAAGACGCCATTGAAATCAGTAGGTACTATTCACTGTGTATCACGCACGCAAATTTTGCAGTGTGCAAATACAATCGGCATTGCAGGATGGTTATTTACATAAATGCGCCAAAATACGCTATTTGAACATATCCTTAGGCCTAATCGACACGAGCGTATACGTTTTTGAAAATGGTTGTTGTGTTGTTGCACGCACCACTGCATTTTTTACTGCCTTTTTTACTCATGCAAATCATGCACGTGCAAAAACAACATGCAACCGTGCTCCCAGCTGTTGAAATGCGCAATTAGTTTAATGAGTTCAATATGTTCTCATTACCTGCGCAAATGCACAGGAAAGTAGAGCGTACAGTGAAATTTTTTTCTGTGCGACCATGAAAAATACGTGCATGTGAGTGAGCCTAGTGAAATCCATGAACTCTATTGTCTGCGTATAACATGCGCAATGTCTTTGTGCGCAAATGAGCACGCAAATATGTCTGTGTGAATCAGGCCTTAAACTCTTCATATTACATGCGTAAAAATACATGTGTCATAGAGAGCGCATGAAAAAAGGTTTGGTACCGTGTTAGCCAGTAGAGGGAAGTCTGATTGTTCTCAGAGCGAGAAACCAAGTAATCTTGTAGATATGATATCTTTTAATGGCAAACAAAATGCATGATGTTACAGTGAGCTTTCTGGGATATCTCGCCCCCTTCGTCAGGCTAATGAATGAAACTAGTTTGGAACGTACTCTGTCGAGCTTGATGCTCGTTCGAGTATTAGCGTACTCGATGGTGCTCGTTACTCGAATGAGCATCAAGCCGAGTTCGACCCCGCCCCAGTTTTGGCTCCTCCCTGTTGTGACGTGCCTGTTTTGGCCCCTCCCCGCCGCGACGCAGTGCGTGTCAATGGCAAGTTTTTGGTCTGGCAGGCAGGGGAGAGAGAGAGAGAGTGAGAGAGAGTGAGAGAGAGTGAGAGAGAGAGAGAGGGAGAGAGAGGACACAAACCAAAAAAAAAAAAAGCTCGGGACCCGGCGTCCCACATACAAAAATGCTCGAGTCTCCCATTGTAGTCAATGGGGTTCGTTAACGAAAAGCTCGACTCGAATAATGCGGACCTGAGCATTTGGGTGCTCGCTCATCTCTACACATAATTGTAATATACTGATGCAGAGGGGAGGGGGGTACACACTCCTCCTGATCTAAATAAATGCTCACACACAGAAATGTGAGGCTTAAAAAAAACACAAAACAGTCTGAGCACACAAACACTAAATCAGTCCACTGATCTGAGGAATGGGACAGTTTTATGATGTGTCTTATCTCTGAAGCATATAGAAGAGGATCAAAGAAGATGGAAATACTACCTCAGCAGCACCACTTATTGGATGGAAACATTCTTACAATGAATCTCTGAATTTTTATGAGAAAAATGAAAAACAAAAAATGATTAGGAGGGGAACAGCCATCTTGACCTCCTTTAGACCTTTCATAATCCCCACTTATGGAAGAATCCCGGGCTGAGGTTCATTCCATTCTTGAGGGTGTCAAACAAGGCCATAAACCCATACTCCCAAGTGACTTGAAGTTGCCCTTCAGTATGATAACTCTCATCTGCTCTATGCCATTTTTCGTGACCGCAAAAATGTTTTGCCACGGGCAATTCTGTCTTTTCCTCTCCAATTGAGAGAGCACAAATAGATATGTGAAAACAGCCTAATTTCTCATTTACTTATTTATACATTTCCAAGAGGAATAACAAAGGAATATCAGAACTTATATCTCAATAAAGACACTCCGGAATTGTTACACAAGTATTTACTACACGGACCAATCAGGAGAGCCGGCGGTTCCTCTTTAAACACAATTAGGTCACTCTCTTCCCTCGAAATAGAAGAGTAAATGTTAAATATTTCACTAAGTAGTTGGTTAAGTTTAAATTTAAACCGTGCGTCGCTTGGAAATGTTTAATTTGGTCTTGTCCTTAATAGAACAGCTAGTCGTATTCGGCGCAGACTCTAATTCTTTGTGACTTTTCCTTCCATTTGCCTTAAGGACAAGACAGTTTGGAGCGGCTCAGCACACCACACCATGCAGAACAGGTAATCTGTCTAATTAAAGTCTATAAGGATGTTCAAAGTTAAATATTGAAGAGATTCTCTAACCTCTCGTTCACCCTCCCCGCGTACCGCCGCTTCAGAGACTGCGAGATATCTTTGCCATTAACTCAATTGTTTACACTTTAAGATCAAATTCGACTTTGCCAGAACGGTTCATTTCACAATTTACAAGTCTGTTTTCTCATTTACAGGCACAAAGTCATTTATCAAATTTTTATATGACATTCTTTGGCTTCTTCAGATATTGAATTATCTGATAGACGCCTGGAAATGTTAAAACGTGAAAGCGCGCTGATTTTATCAAGGGACCCGACACTATTTATATCCGCATTCTCTGTGTGTTCATATGGTACATTTCAATAAATTATTAACTACAGTCACAACACGGAAAAAAAAACCTGTTCCCGGCTTGACAACGGCGGAAAAGGGAGATTAATAGTAAAAGTGGCGGTAACGCCGGTCCTGCGCTGCTTTACAATGTTAAATAAAGCGCTTTTATGTTCATTTACAGCCTTTTTATGCCTCCTCTAAATGTTTGATGCTAACATTTACATACTCTAATAATAAAGCAACAAGTAGCGGATCTGGGAAGAATGAGACCGTTTTGAGGACAAATGTACAATTTTTTTTAACCCCTTAACTCACTGACGTTTACACCCGGGCCGGCAGGTCCTTGAGGCAACAGGACACAAACCTACAAACTTACATACTTTGCATGACTCAGGCTTCGAGGCTAAACCAATGCCATATGCAGCGGGTGGCGACTTTGACTGACAGCCGACCTTCTGCTGCAAAAGCGGGGATCGGTGAGAATGCCGATCCCCGCTTTATTCCCCAGGGACACAGCACTGGAATGGGGCAACGGGTGATTATGAAAAACTGCTCCCCAGACTTCCGTCCTGTTACCTTTGAGCCCTATAGCACAGTTTATTGAGCTTAAAGGGGTTGTCCCGCGCCGAAACGGGTTTTTTTTTTTTTCAATAGCCCCCCCGTTCGGCGCGAGACAAACCCGATGCAGGGATCAAAAAAAAAAAACAGATAGTACTTACCCGAATCCCCGCGGTCCGGCGTCTTCATACTTACCTTGTGAAGATGGCCGCCGGGATCTTCACCCTCGGTGGACCGCAGGGCTTCTGTGCGGTCCATTGCCGATTCCAGCCTCCTGATTGGCTGGAATCGGCACACGTGACGGGGCGGAGCTACGAGGAGCCGCTCTCCGGCACAAGCGGCCCCATTCAGCAAAGGAGAAGACCGGACTGCGCAAGCGCGTCTAATCGGGCGATTAGACGCTGAAGATTAGACGGCACCATGGAGACGAGGACGCTAGCAACGGAACAGGTAAGTGAATAACTTCTGTATGGCTCATAATTAATGCACAATGTATATTACAAAGTGCATTAATATGGCCATACAGAAGTGCTTACCCCCCACTTTGTTTCGCGGGACAACCCCTTTAAAGGTGCTGAAGGGTTCCTTTTAACCCCTTACATAAATATACTTCTTGACTGGGAAGCAGTTCCTTTGATTGGGTGTACAATTGTGCCTTATGCATTGTGTAAAATAAAATAAAAATAGTGGAAAAAAAGTTTTAAAACTGTGTTGCAAAAACACCTGCTTTTTTGGTCCACTTTCCCCTCTTATAAAAAAAAAAAAAAATAAAAACACACATTCATCACATCTATAACAACCTGTACAATAAATTGAACAGACTGCAAAAAACAAAAAGCTAAGAAAAAAACGAAAAAACAAACAAAATGCTTCTTTTGTTCATTTTGACATAAATGAAATAAAAGTGACAAAAATGCCAAATGTACCCTAAAATTATAACAATAAAAAATACAGCTCATCACACAGAAGACAAGCCCTTATATGGCCATGCCAAAGGAAAAATAAAAAACTTATGGCTTTTGAAAAGTAGAGATAAAAATCCCCCCAAAGTTGTTGCGTCCTTAAGTCCAAAAGTTACCTTGAGACTTTCTGATGAGTATTGGACTGATCTCGTATATTATATACACTACTCTAACTTCTGGGTCGCTGCTCCTATAATCGGAGTATCTATATATCAGACAGTCTTTGTGGTCTAATGTAAAATGTTTGTTTTGTTGCGTAACTGCTTCTTTAAGATTTTTGTGCCCCCAGGTATGGGTGAGTGGTGTGATGGTGCAGAGTAGAAATTAGGAGGGGGTGATACCCCTTGTTGCTAGGCAACCACAGTCAAGGTTAGGGGGGTTATAGGTTCGGCAGTCACCAACCTGTGACACATGGTACAAAGGAGCAGACCACAGGGACAGCTTGTTCCCAGCTCCCTGGATCCCGCACTCATTCAAGATGGAGCCCAAATTGCACCCTGTACGGCCCAGAATGCCCCAACACTGACTGTTTCTGACAGGTAAGTCAGCCACTTTTGTTTCTGCCAGCTGACACACAATTAGAACACTTCGGGGTTATGGATCGCTTAAAACGTACAAGGACGACTAAATAAACGTAAAGCTTTATTCTAAAAATGGTTAGCAGTACTTAGGTAAATATATACAAAATGAGATCTTTACAGAAGGGGGAGGAGCTACAAATATACACAAACAGTATAAAAACAAAAAGGAAGAAAATAATAGAAAGTACCAGTCTATTAAGTTTTTTGAAATAATCCTGGGGTGAGAAGCACATGGAAAAGTAGACAGTCCTTAATTTAGATGCAACTCCTGGGTTGACCATGTGGGGAGATACCCCTTTAGTTTTAAAGTACCTCTGGGTCCAACTTCCGCCATCCTCCTTATGACATCACCAACGGCTGGCTAAGTAGATGCACAGATCTTCTGGATGGATACCCAATTAAATGTTTCAGCCATATTTCCCTAGAGGCACTTCGATAGGGAAGCTACGGCTGCCATGTTTCACATCATGAATTTACCTACCAAACATGATATGTGACAGATGATTAGCTTACCAGGTATGCGATTCTGTGTGTTCCGAGGGCCAACGGGAGTGATTGCACTGCATACGTCATACACTTATGGTTTTGAAAATATAACCACTGTTGAGCTGGGACTTTCACAAGATCTATAATCCTGGTTATTAATATTTTCTTTGTCCCATCTCATTGGAGGAAAATCACGATCAGCAAGTCTGGAGGATGCGTATTGGAGGGTCCTGGAGATCTTTTGCTAATGGTTAATTTTGTTATCACTACAACAAAGGGTTTCCTTTTTGGCCCCAAAAACGATCAAATGTGATAAAAGCCTCCTCCAATACATATGGGAAAGGCAATGAAATGAATATTAACCCATTAGTGAACAAGCCTGTTTGTGCCTTGATGACCAGGCCAAATTTTGGAAATCTGACATGTGTCACTTTAACATAGAATAACTCCGTAAATGTTTTGCATATCCAAGTGATTCTGACATTGTTTCTTTGGCAAATGTTGTACGTCATTTAGGTGGTGAAAATAGACCGATAGAATGTGGGTATATTTATTAAAAGCGCCAAAATTGGGAAAATTTTAATAGATTTTTATTTCTTCACATTTTCAGCTGCAATATGTCAAATATACTTTATTCTGGAAGCACATTGGAATTTTTTTAAGCATTTATAAGACATAAAAATTTAACACTAATTATTCACATTTTGAGTTACGTTTTGGAACATTTTGGAACATTTTGGATTGAAAAGGCTCATAGGTGTCAGAATGATAGCCCCATAAGTGACCCCATTTTAAAAACTACACCCCTTAATGTATTCACTGAGGGGGGCAGGAGTATTTTGACCCCGCAGTTTTTTTCAGGAGTTAATGCAATTTAGAGGAGAAAAAAAAAATTATATTTTTGCAAATATGTCATTTTAAAGAGGTTTTTTTCTACAGTGCACATGAAATTGAGGATTTTCACCCCAAAATGGATACCCCTGTTTGTCCTGTGTTCAGAGACATACCCATTGTTACCCTAATATTATGTCTGTATGCACAACGGAACCCAAACCGAAAGGAGCAGCTGGTGCCTTACAGAATAGAAATTTTGCTTGAAGGTGATTTTGGCCCCCATGCCCACTTGTAGAGCCCTTTAGCATCCAAAATGAAAGAGAACCCCCACAAATGACCCCATTTTCAAAACTAGATCCCTTAAAGAATCCGTCTAGGGTTGTACTGCGTATTTTGGCCCCCACAGTTTTTGAATTAATCTAAGCAAAGCCGAAGGAAAAAATTATGATTTTCATTTTTTTTGCAATTGTGTCATTTTAAAACCTGTTTTTTTTTTGTACAGCAGGCATAAGAATGAAGACTTTCACCCCAAAATGGAGACCCCTGTTTATCCTGTGTTCAGAAACATACCATTTATGGCTCCAATCTGCTTACTGGACACATGGCTAGGCCTGTAATGGAGGGAACACCCATTGGATTCCAGGGCACAACTGAAAAGATTCTAGGCCTAATTGCTCAGTTGTGTAGAAAAAAAATTGACTCCGTAAAAATAAGCTCCTTTCCTTACCTTCTTTTTGGCATTTCCTAAGTCTTAGATAAAAGTAATAATGTAAACTGTGTGGTATGTGTGAAAACTGGGTTAATTACAGAGCCCTGGTTGGGATGGGCACGTGGGGCAATAGAATTCCACTTCCTCCCAAGCTTGCTGCAAACCCAACACTTTTTTGGGTGTATTTCTTGACCTCAGCGGGGTTGGGGTGTAAAAAGTGGCGCTCTGTGAGGCTTCGTAGGCTTGCTGAGGTGCGGCTGTCTTAAAGAGAAGGTGTTCAACAAGCTGCTCCTGGAACTGCTGTAAGGTGAGCGTTCCCGGGGCTTCTTGTAAATTAGGTATTACAGGTAGTGATCTGAATAATGGCAGGCTCACGTCCATATGTGGAATCCGCTTGTGGCGGCCCACAGCGGATTCCAGATGTGAGCCCGGCTGTGCCGCGTAATGTACTGCGCATAACTGCATACTCACACAGGAGGTCATGTGCAGTACACTTTTTTTTTTGTATTTCCCGCGTCATCGTGGGCTACGAGTATATCTGTGATGGGGCACAATGGGCTCTAGGTTGTGGATATCCAAGGTAAAATAGAACATGCTGCTGTTTTCTGCGAGTGGATTACATAATTCCGACCCGCTAATGTGAGCGAAATTGTGTAATCCAATGCATTTGATTGATCTGTGTATTACCGCAGATCTAATGCATGCGGAATCTGCAATTCTAATCCGGTTGTGTGAGACCGGCCTAATGTAGATCGCTACCTTTTTATCATGTGACCGGGGAACGCTTAATGAGACCACTGTTCACTGCTCCAGGCTCTTGGCTACCTTTTCCAGGCCCTCCCCGGCTCCTGCGCATGTGTCCAGCATTTTGCCAGCAGGCACATTGCACAGAAGCCGGGGAAGGTCCGTGGAGGAGGATCGCTTCGGGGTTCAAATGTAGAGGTCTCCGGTAAGAACTTTCATCTCCTTTCACTGATCGCATCGGTGAAGGGAGATCAAACTTCAATTTTTTTAAAAACTTTATGTGATGGATAATGGCAATCACATGACCGGAGACCACTCACCGTGGCCCTCGTCACTGCTTCAGGCTCTTGGCTGTCTTTAGTAGCCAGGAGCAAGGAAATCTAAAATATCCTGGACCCTCCCCAGCTTCTGCACTTGCATCTGCCTTTCCGCTGATGGGCGAATGTCCCGAAGCTGGGGAAAGGTCAGTGGATAAAAATTCTTATGTAAGTAAGCAAGATCCATGAGAGGAAATGAAACTTCAACTTTTTGAACTTTTTTTTACTTTACATGATCACCGTTATCTAATGGATACAGCGGTCCCCGGTGATATTTCCCTGCTCTTGGCTACTCATGCTAGTTGGGAGCATGGAGAATTTATTTTTTGAACAATTTCTTTTTATTGAAGGAGTGACAATGTTAGAAATATTCCAATGCCGTCTGGCCACGCAGGGCCACGAGATGTTTCAAATAACATTTCAAGCTATGTAATAAAGGCAAACAATCCTAGAAGTGAATATTACAGATCTGGCATTGACGTAGGGCAAAAACAAAAGGGAAGGGGTTTGGGTGGAACAAAGGGATTGAGTAACAGGGGAAGAACATACAGCAAGGTGCAAATTATATAAACGTAAACGTAAGGTGGAGCCGAGCGGACCATTGATTGTTATTTTTGGCAGTCAATTTTGATAAGGGCCAATGGGGGCTGTAAAGAAATTAATAAATGTCGCTAATCAAAAAGGAGTTAATATATTTTGCTTAGTAATCTATTTGAATCAATAAGGTTGAATACTGCAAATATTCTATTCTGCTCTGAAGGACTCATGACTATTGAGTAATAGGCCAAACGTCTGATCTAAGTGGAATCAGGAAGTTAAGAGCAGATGTTCATAAATGTAGTGAGACATAGCCTAACCGCAAAGAAGTTGTCAGCTATTTCTCTATATTTACTAATGTACTAGTCTAAAAGTCATGTGAAATCAGCTATTTCTTGAATGTCATATATCAAGCCTAAATGTCAAAGTTTATTGAATGATTATGTCATTGTAAGATATAGAAGTCATGTGTTTTTATCAGATGAATGTATGTATCATGAGGTTACTCCTTGTATTACCAGAGGTCGCATCCCTGCGTGGGCGATCTTCTATATAAACTGAGACTATGCCAATAAAGACTTAGAGTTCATTACTTCATCATATACCGTGTGTATGGTCAGTACTTAGACTCTCAAAAGGAGCGCTCCTCCTGCTTAGGTCAATTCGGAACCGACAACATAACTGATCAGTCTGTTTGAACAAATTAACCCTCGACAGTTCTTGGCGTCCAACTAGGGGGCGGGGCTTACCTTTACGGGACATCGCAACCAGTAGACTGAAACAAACTCCTGGCCCGTTGACGTGGATATTGGATCCGGAGACCCCAGACTAAAACACCGGTGTAACAGGTAAGAGCTTATCTTACTATTATACAGTCTGGATTCTTTTGATGTGTGTCTCTAACGGACTAGAGGTATGTTGTTGCCTGTTTCCTATATTTTCTGCCCCGTCCATATTTTAGAGTGAATAAGTTCATTTAACTGTCCTAGACGGAAGAACTCACTCATTGGGACTTAAAGAGTCATGTTGTCTGTATTGGAGATTGAAATAATTGTTATTGTTATAGTCTCATTTCTGGCAGTCATATTCTTACTCTGGATCTGTTATAATATTACTAAAAGTTCCCTAAGAGGCGAAGTCTGGTCTCCCCTGAATCCTAGTGTTTGAAGTTGACCACGTTTTAGTTCTGTAAATCTATTCCGGGACAGGGAACTGTGTGTTCCCAGATAATCTCAGTGATTATCTTAGTTTACTGTGTGAAATATACGTCCTGTATACTTAGTGAAGAATAGTTGGAAGTGGTCAAGATGGGGTCTGAACAATCTAAGATATATCAGACTCCTATTGAGATAATTAAAGATAGAGAAGGGGAGGACATTTGCAGACAAGCCTATAAAGTTTACAAACGTATAGGCCTTAAGAAGGCGGGAACATTCAATTATGAATTTTGGTCACAATATGAGGATAAGCATAGAAAGGAAATAAGAAAAAAGGGTTTGGAAAAAGGCATGAAGGCTATTCTGGACTGCTCTAAAACAGCAGAAGACGAACACTGGGACTCCGAGTCCCGAGGCGAGGGCATTTTAGTTTATTGTCCTATGCCCCGGCCACCAATAGACGTTCCCATGGAAACCCCTACGGTTCCATTAGTCTCTCCTGTCGTCCCGGCCGTTCCACCAATGTCTCCAAATAATCCCTTTAATTCTCTGTATCCCAATTTGCCGCCCTTGCCTCCTACGTATCCACAGGCTACTGCCCAGATGGATACACCTCCATACAGCCCTCAATCAGGATCCCCGAGCCCTGAAGTAAATAGAGGTCCGGCTTGGGACTGTCCACGTTGTGGTCAACAGAATGCCTGTTTTAAAGAACTCTGTACAGTATGTGGGACTCCACGTCGCAGGGATCAGTGTAGACAACCAATTCCCTTATTCCCAGTTACAACCTCCACTACCCATTATAGAGAAACAAACAGACCGAGTCCACCATTGGGCACGGTCAGACAAGAGGACACTGACAGACCATCGTCTTCTAATGACAGACCTACGGACGCACATAGACCAACTCCCGGGTCTACAGTCACTACATGGCGACCCTGGAGCGCCACAGACCAGATGGCACTGTGTCAGCAACTGCCCGATCCCCAGACAGAGCCAGCAGCTTTCCATAGAAAGTTGGAAGTCATACAGAAAAACTACTCTGCCACTTGGACAGATATGGAATGTCTTATGAATGTAAAATGTCCTCTGGGCCTTTACAATAGTATTGCTCAATTTTGTGGTCTTGAAGATCGCCCAGATGACCCCCAGACATTACCTAGTGGTACTCAATATGTTGACAAAGTTAAAACCTGGTTTAAGGACAAAGCCCAAGAGAGACGTACAGCCCTAACCCAGTGTAGACAGAACAAGGGCGAGTCTATTGAATGTTACTTTGGCCGTTTAGAGGAAGTTGGCAGAGATCTGGGTTTATATGATTGTCCAAAAGCAATACGTAATGCTGCTTTTTGTGAAGCCTTTATGCAAGGAATAGATAAGCGCCTGTCTGAACGCGTTAAAGCATGTACCCCCGATTGGCGACAGGCCAAACCGCGTGATCTATATAAGAAAGCTGTAGGATTTGTCATGGATACAGAAGACCACGCAAAGGGTGTTATGGTTAAACATTACACCATGGAGGGGGACACAGTCCGACTTAACGACCCCAGGCGGGAGACCCGTAAGTGTTATAACTGCGGGAAGATTGGACACTTGGCCCGTAATTGTAGAGCCCCTAAACGCCCTAGACAGAACACGTCAGACGAAAGGGGGCAACAGGGAAGTACGGCCAATACCACATCATCCCGCCCACAGGGAAACAACGGGTATACCAATTACCAATGAAGGTCTGGCACTCCTTCCCCCGTGTCCCTTATAGTTACTGACGCACGTGGGCCACAAATTTTTCAGCCTCTAAAAATCCAGGGGAAGGAGGTGCCCTTTTTAATTGACACAGGGGCTACTAAATCATGTGTCAGTACCTCACAAGTCAATGACCTTAGTATTCCCCTCTCAGACTCCATAGCCATAGCCGTTGGAGTGTCCGGGGAACCAACACCCATGCGTGAGACCGAGCCCATAGAAGTCTCCTTTCAAGGGTCACGAGTCCTCACTCGCTTCCTGGTGTCACCCGCTGGGGATTGCATCATGGGAACCGATGTGATGGGACCCCTGGGGTGCTGTATTCAGCTCCATCCTTCCGGTGAGGCTCATGTCAGTACCTCTGCGGCCGACCACCAAGTATTCTGTCTCATGGCAGCAGACTTGGTCACTCCGCCTCCTTCTTGTACTGTATATGTGTTGACCCCAGAAGATACACAGGTTCTCTCAGCAGTGCCAGAGACCCTTTGGGCAAAAGGGAAGACAGACTTGGGCCATCTCCACGTACCCCCAGTCATGGTATATCTCAAAGATGGGGAAAAAGCCCCCATGATCCGCCAATATCCCCTAGCCATGGCACAGGAAGACGCAATAGCCTCCACTATTACAGAGTTATGTGCCTTGAATGCTTTAAAACCTTGCGTCTCACCCGCTAACACGCCACTCTTCCCGGTTAAAAAGAAAGGGAAGAAAGGTGAACCTGATACCTACCGGATGGTTCACGATCTAAGAGAAATCAATAAGGTGACCATCCTAGAAACACCTTTGGTCCCCAACCCTTACACTCTGTTGTCCACCATACCTTCCGGAACCTGTTGGTACACCTTGATCGATCTCGCCAATGCATTTATGTCCGTCCCGATCCACCCCGATTGCCAGTACCTGTTCGCCTTCACGTTCCGAGGAAAACAGTACTGCTGGACTGTCCTACCACAAGGGGCACAAAACAGCCCAAATCAATTCACCCGATGTATGAGGCTTGTACTTGATGCATGGACGGTCCCACCAGGTGTGGCCCTGCTTCAGTATGTTGATGATCTCCTACTCTGTGCACCGGACAGACCTACCTGCGTTGCGGCCTCACTCAGCCTCCTTTGTTTTCTTGCAGACAGTGGGTGTAAAGCCAGTAAAGACAAATTACAGTTTTGCAAATCTCATGTTGTGTTTCTTGGTCACTGCCTAGGTCCTGGTACAAAACACCTCACGCCAGAACGTACCAAGGTGGTGGAGGACATGCCACTCCCTACCTCCCATGCTCAGTTGCGGACATTTCTGGGGTTAGTTTCATATTGTCGGCCGTGGATTCGCTCTGCCTCCATGACCATGCAGCCTCTGTACGACTGCCTGAGTTCCAAGCCATTTGCTTTGTCTCCGGAAGCCGAGTCAGCTTTCCATCAGCTGAAAATACAGATTACCAGTGCTCCAGCACTGGGTCTGCCTGACTATGATAAACCCTTCCAGATGTTCGTGACTGAGATGGCGGGACATGCTACTGCCATCCTCACACAAGAGCATGGTGACAAAAAGCGCCCTGTAGCATACTACAGTGCACATCTTGATGCAGTAGCCAGGGGTTCACCCTCCTGTGTAAGAGCAGTTCTGGCTGTACAAGCACTACTTGAGAAAGCTTCTGAGGTGGTCCTAGACTACCCTCTTGTGGTCCTCACGCCCCATGACGTACATGGAATTCTGACACAGGTGAGCCGTAGACATCTTTCTCTTGCTAGACAGGTTAAAATGGAACTTGCAGTACACTCTTCATCCAATGTCTCATTTCAACGTTGCACAACTTTGAATCCGGCCACCTTACTGCCATTAGGTGACACTGATTCAAAAGGGGGAGTAAGCACAGGGGATCAACTTTTTGTCAATTCCCTAGGCGAAGAGGAAGCTTTTGACACCGAGCACCAGCATGACTGTGCTGCTCTGATGGAGCAGGAGACAGCTGGATTTGCTCATGTCACAGATAAGCCTCTCCTGAACCCCCACCTTGAAATGTTTGTGGATGGATCACGATACCAGAATGAGATGGGCAGATTTGTGACAGGGTTTGCTGTAGTATCAATGAATGAAGTACTGATAGGCCGCGCCATGCCCCCACATATGTCAGCACAGGAAGCGGAGCTGTGCGCTCTGACCGAGGCCTGCAAGTTAGCCCGGGGAGTCACTGCTAATATCTACACGGACTCCAGGTACGCGTTTGGCGTTGCGCATGACTATGGGCCGATTTGGCGCGCGCGGAGCTTCCTAACAGCTCAAGGCAGACCGATAAAGAATGGTGAGGCAGTAAGTAGTTTAATGTCAGCTATCATGCTCCCGAAGCAGGTAGCCATAATAAAGGTAAAGGCACACACCCGAGGGGACTCCTTGGAAAGCAGAGGCAACGAGAAGGCAGACGGAGCAGCAAAGGCTGCAGCCCTGCTGGACTGGAGGGCACCCGTGTGCAGAGTTCAGACCAGGTCCTGCCCAGCGGAGGAGGATCCTGATCCCCCTGCCAAGGACCAGACCCTCTCTGTCCCACCACAGAAGGAGGTGGACCTACTCCCCTCAGGGCAAGAGCAGGAGCGCTGGGCAAGTGCAGGGGCAGTAAAAGGAAATGAAGGTTGGATGATGGGTTTCCGTATGTGTTTACCTGCGGCTGCCTATCCTAGTATGGCCCTTTTGGCTCATGGAAAGGTGCACGCTTCTCGTAATGCCATGGTAGCCCTGGTGGAGAAAATGTGGTACGCTCCGGGATTTGACAGGATGGCAAAGGCATACGTCAAGGCTTGTGAAATCTGTGCACTACACAACCCCGGTCAAGTAGTAAAGACCCCTCGGAAGTGCACTCCGCGACCTTTGTACCCCTTCCAGAGACTACAGATAGATTACATCCAGCTGCCCAGATCAGGAAGGTATGAGTATGTCTTGGTATGCATTGACCTCTTTTCTGGGTGGGTTGAGGCCTACCCGGTCACGAAGGCCACTGCCCAGGCCACTGCAAAAAAACTTGTGTCAGAGTTAGTGTGCAGATTTGGGGTACCAGAGACCATTGAGAGCGACCGTGGTACTCACTTCACTGGTGAGGTAATGAAGGAAGTCATGTCCGCCTTAGGAGTAGAACAGGCCTTTCACACCCCCTATCATCCGCAGAGCTCCGGAAAAGTAGAAAGACTCAATGGCACCCTCAAACTTAAGATACAGAAAGCCATGGTTGAAACAGGAAAACCTTGGCCCGAGTGCCTACCTCTGGCCCTCTACTCAGTACGAACCACACCAAATAGGAAAACAGGACTGTCTCCTTATGAGATTCTCTTTGGCTCCGTGCCCAGGTTAGGACTGTATCACCCCCAAGCTCTATCCCTGGGTCATGATAAAGTTACTTCCTTTGTGCAGGATTTATGCCAAAAGCTAAAAATAACACACGACCTAGTCTTCTCTTCTATTCCAGACCCTGATAGTTTGGAAGGATCCCACTCTCTGAATCCCGGAGATTGGGTGGTGGTAAAGAGACACGTCAGAAAGACTTTGGAACCTCGCTTTGACGGACCATACCAAGTGCTGTTAACCACTCCCACCTCGGTCAAGCTAGAAGGCAAACCCACTTGGATCCATGCCTCACACTGCAAGAAAGTTCCAACGCCTCAGCACCACGAGGGGGGTGGAGAGTAAGCCCAACCCAGGGTGGGGGAGGGGGATGGCAACCTGGACACCAGCATTGATAGTCTGGATAGGTGTATTATTTACCCTTTGTTTTCTTGGACTACTCTCTTTTCGGGACAATTCTTCATCAACTGTCAATGAAAGAAGAAGATGGACTGTTTGGGCGGAAGGACACCCCAACATGTGGGAATACTTTGCAAAAGACGTACTGAATATTTCCCACATGTGCATGCCCAACCTGCGGAGTGGGGAAGATATTTTACGGACTTGCTTACTGTCTATCCCCACTCCAATAAAGACACTTCGCGATATATATTCAATAGTGCATAATGATAGTGATGTAGAGGAGAGCAATGTTATTCAGGAAAATACCTTTCTTAATGTATATGAATATTGTCCCCACTGTGATGCGGTCGAACATACACTTTGGTCTAATATGACTCGTTTCCGGGTCAGGAATGTCGCTCCGGCTGAGGTATGCTATAACTTCACGTGTAATAAAGAACATATGGGAGGCTGTGCGCAGAGAACCAGGGTGACTAGTGATTCCCAGAGACTATGTAATCGCACAGTCCAGCAATGTAGAAAGGTACACACTCCTATGCTTTGTAACCACACAGTCCGAAGCCCCAGCCATTTTAGGCACGTCAAATTACCATTAGGCTGGGTCCTGTCCTGCGGTAACCTGACTTACACATATATCCCAGCTAACCTGACCGGAGGTCCCTGCTCCTTAGCTAGATTAAGTATACTAATGTACCAAAAACCTAGCATCCCACAACTCACCAACAGACAAAAGAGGGAGGTAGAAGGACTGGATAGCAACTGTGAAGGACCACCCACTCTACTTAGCTACTCAGAACATACGGCACTGGCAGTCAGTATTGTGGGTGTTCCCGGGTTGGCACAATATAACACAAGAGTAATCAATGGATTAGCATGCGATATGGTAAAGGGCCTGAATGCGACATCACAGGCCTTGGACCTCCTCTTACTAGACATACAAGGAGTCAGGAAAGCAGCTTTACAAAATAGAGCCGCCATAGATTACCTGTTGCTCGCAGTAAACCACGGATGTGAGGAATTTGAGGGGATGTGTTGTTTCAACCTCTCTGATCACTCAGAATCCATTCACCAAAAGATCAATACCTTGGGAAAAATAGCTACTAGCATAAAACAGGATAAAGACCAGGGATGGTTTAATTTTCTTAACCCTGCAAATTGGTTTTCTGGTCTGGGAGGATGGTTCATGGGAATCCTACAAAGTATATTACAGATAATTGTCATGCTGTTGTGTATATATATAATAATCAAAGTCATAATCTCTTGTGTGAGCAAATGTACGGCAAAAGCCTTTACAGCCCCTGTGTAGGCCGACCCCTGCTGGATGAAGGCAGAACATACGGCGGTTCCTTCCAGTCTTGTCACTAGGTAGTGTAGGGTCAGGGTAACGCGACCTGGACGTGTTCACCACTAGGACTATCTCCAGGAGGGACATTGGTGTGGGTGAAGATTAGGGAATCCCCTGCCGTGCGTACCTATGCACGCTACTAGTATTGTAACATCATACTAGAGACACCTTATATGGGCTAGTCGACCAATAAGACCTACCTCGACTATGACTTTTCAAAATAGAACTGGACCCTGTGTGTGACTTCCTGATGTCCAAAATGGGGGAATGATAAGGGCCAATGGGGGCTGTAAAGAAATTAATAAATGTCGCTAATCAAAAAGGAGTTAATATATTTTGCTTAGTAATCTATTTGAATCAATAAGGTTGAATACTGCAAATATTCTATTCTGCTCTGAAGGACTCATGACTATTGAGTAATAGGCCAAACGTCTGATCTAAGTGGAATCAGGAAGTTAAGAGCAGATGTTCATAAATGTAGTGAGACATAGCCTAACCGCAAAGAAGTTGTCAGCTATTTCTCTATATTTACTAATGTACTAGTCTAAAAGTCATGTGAAATCAGCTATTTCTTGAATGTCATATATCAAGCCTAAATGTCAAAGTTTATTGAATGATTATGTCATTGTAAGATATAGAAGTCATGTGTTTTTATCAGATGAATGTATGTATCATGAGGTTACTCCTTGTATTACCAGAGGTCGCATCCCTGCGTGGGCGATCTTCTATATAAACTGAGACTATGCCAATAAAGACTTAGAGTTCATTACTTCATCATATACCGTGTGTATGGTCAGTACTTAGACTCTCAAAAGGAGCGCTCCTCCTGCTTAGGTCAATTCGGAACCGACAACATAACTGATCAGTCTGTTTGAACAAATTAACCCTCGACAATTTCTTATTTAAGGATCTAGGTTTTCTCTGTCACCCTGAAATTGAACCCAGGGTGCCCAGAGGGCAGCAAAGTCATCTCTTGAGCCGTTTTCGCAGGCCAGTATCTCTTCAAATCTATAAATTTGAGATACCTTCTCTAGCCATTGTGAGATTTGCGGAGTGTCTGTTTTCTGCCAGAAAAGGGGGATCAGTAGTTTGGCTGCTGTGAGAAGAGTAGTCATAAGGTTTTTGTGGGATGGTTTAAATTGTTTTGCAGGTAGCCAGATGAGGACCTCTTCTGGTTCGAGGGAGAGTTCTGTATGGCAAATTTTATTAATCAAGTTATTGACTGATTGCCAGAAGGGTTTGATTCTGGTGCAATGCCACCAGATGTGTAGGGCAGTTCCTCTCTCCTTCCCACATCTCCAGCAGGTGTCTGATGAATCCGAGTTTATCTTAGAGGATGTGACAGGGGTTCTACGCCATCTTGTTAGGATCGTATATGAGTTTTCTTGGGCCCGGACACACCTAGAGAATCTGTGCGAATTTTTTAAGACTCTAAGAGTCTCTTCTCTACTCAAAGTTAGGTTCAGTTCTCTCTCCCACTCCCTGAGGAACAAGGGTTTATCAGTAGCGGATTGTAAGAGAAGGCCTTTGTAGAGTTGGGTAACCAACTTCTTCGAGCGGGAGGGAAGCGTGATGTATGTCTCGAACCAGAGGGGGTCTCTCAGGTCTCCGAGGTTAGTTGACTGGAAACGCCTCAGGGCATAAAAGAGGCCTGCCCTGTTCAGGAAGTCCAGGGAGAGCTGTGGTAAGAGAGTGTCCAGTTGCGTCTGGTTGGTTAATTTAGGACCTTTAAGAATATCATGAATAGTGAGATCGCCTAGTCTGTCCCATACCCCTTCCGTTCAAATTGGTTTGTTTGCTAAGATGGCCGGTATCAGGGAGGCTGGGGTCATTGGGGGCGGGGACTTTTCTTCCGATACCTCCGATCTCACGAGTCTCAGTGTTTTTATTGTACATTTCGTAATCGGGCTAAGATGTGTGTTTACTGTGTTTAATGTGGAGGCCCATTTATCCAAAGCAGTGCTTGGTTGTCCCTACCTAGCATCTCGTTTTCCATGTCCAGTGAGGGGGTGTATGCTTCTCTGTCCAACAGGGAGATCCATCTGGCGATGTGAATCGCCCTGTGGTAGAGCTGAAAATTCGGGAGCCCCGCACCTCCCTGGGGGCGTTTTTGAGTAAGAATAGGGAACGCCAGTCTTGGTTTGTGCCTGTCCCATATAAATTCCCTAAAGAGTTTGTGTAGGTGCTTAAAAAAGAAGCTCAGTATCTCTATTGGGACCGAGTGCAAAATATAAATTATCTGGGGTAGTATATAGGTGGAAATGAGGTTCTTTCTGCCCAGCCATGAGATCAGTGGTATGTTGAATTGTGTGAGTTGGGTCGTCACTTTTTGGATCAGCTGGGTGAAATTGGCTTCGTAAAGCTGGGAGGGGTTAGCTGTTAATGTGATGCCTAGGTACTTAATCTTGGATGTCGGCCATTTAAAAACGTATTGATCTTTCAGTTTTTTGACTACTTGAGATGAGCCAGAGACATTTAATGCTTCTGACTTGTCGTAGTTTATTTTAAAGTTGGACAGCCTGCTGAAGAGGTCGAATGTTCCCATAAGTGCCGCCAGTGCCCTGGTCGGGTTGGTGACCAACACAATGAGGTCATCAGCAAAGGCCGCAGTGGTGTGTGTGTCATGTCCCCTACCTGGAGGCCTACGATTTCTGAATTTTAATTTCTTGTAGGAGGGTCTTCATTATCAATATAAAAAGCGTTAGGGATAGTGGGCAACCCTGCCTGGTGCCATTTTTTATAGCAAAGGGCCTGGATAGTGTGCCATTTATTTGAACTTTGGCCGTTGGTTCTGTGTAAAGAGAAAGGATAGCTTTGATAAATGTGGGAGGAAAGCCAAACTTGTTCAGGGCAGCTTCCATGTAGCTCCATTTAACTCTATCAAAGGCCTTTTCAGCGTCAGTAGATAGCAGAATTAGAGGGAGTTTGTTTTGCTTGGCGTAGTGGATAGCGTGAATCTCTCTGGTCGAGTTAAATTTACCCTCTCTGCCCGGTACAAATCCGACCTTATCTGGGTTTATTAATTTAGTGAGGTAAGGGGTTATTCTTTTAGCTAATAATTTTGCCCATAGTTTAATGTCCGTGTTTAGTAACAAAATTGGCCTATAGTTGCTACATAAATTTGGATCTTTGCCCTCCTTGGGGATCAGTGTAATATGAGCCTCTAAAGATTGTTTCGGTAGGGGCAATCCCGAGAGTAGAGAGTTACAGAGTTTAGTTAGATATGGGATTAGTGTACTGGCAAATTTTTTATAGTATAAGATAGGGAGTCCATCAGGCCCGGGCTTTTCCCGTTAGGGATGGAGGTCAAGACCTCCATCACCTCGTCATCCGTAACCGGGAGCAAGAGTGAGGAGGAGCATGGAGAATTTAAATCTCCCGGGCTCCCTGACCTTCTTTGCAAGCGCCCAACATTTTCCGTCTGGCGGGCATGTACATAAAACGCATCAGGTCGTGGAGGACGGAGGTGAGTACATTCAGCTTTCCTCATGGATCTGATGTCACCAGGAAATAAGGACTGTGGAACAACAGGACTGCAGATGATGGGAGACACATATGATGGCGGACTACTGGTGAAACATCCAGCGCAAATGTCCAGGAACATCTCATCACAGGAAATCACAGAAATGTAGTTTTATCGACATCTCAATGAAGAAACTCTTGTTTCATTTATGTCCTAGGCTTCTTGGGATTTACCTTTGTACCTTCAGCTTCTGTTTGGCAGTCATTACATGTATAATATACAATATATGTGCATGCATACATTTATCTGGACATATGTCATATCTTTGATAAGCAGACCTGATATAGAAAAACTAATGTCATTTTCAGAATCTATGACCCCCAAATAACCCAAAAATGCTCTAACATCTCAGTCCCCAAAATTGTGTTCCCAAGTGCACCGGGACAACCTGTCTGGCATCTGCGCCCAACAGGACGTCCCGTGTAAAAGGGCCCTTAGAATGTTCTTCACTTGCACCGTACATAAGAAAATATTAACTAGACTGTATTTCACCCAACGTCAATGTCAAACACTTTCTTCCATACATCTACTCATACGTCTTGGAAGAATGTATTTACACAGTAACGTCTTAGAATTATATTTGGTGTCGTTCATGGCAAGAATATAAAACTTGTCACAGAGTTTATGGTGAAATTTGTTACTGGGGTTATGAGACATTATGTAAGTTGGGCACACACATGTGTCCCTGCTGTACAAAGACTGTCCTGGTGTTTGACATATAAGATCCATGACTCAGAGTACGTTTCCTTGCAAGCTGTAAGATTCCTCAAGCACCTGGACTAACAATTAAAGGTACAACGCTCCCATAACTATTTTATAGGCCCTTACATACATGAATGGGGGGGGCATTTACAGATAGAGACTTCCATAAATGGTGCTCACATTCAGCAACATGAAGCCTGCTCACTGGTCTTGTTTTACTGATACTTGTTGATACATATTAATATTAATGTAGAATTCAATCTGCCAAACATAAGACACTATAATATTATTCCAACTTCGGCGCAGTGAACCTTTCTGAGGGGTAATAAAATAGTTCAAAACTGCAAATAAAAACTTCTAATGGACTTCTTACAAAGTTTCAGTCACTTTCAAAACTATAGGGCCAATTTAATGAGGTGACAGCTCAGACTAGCCCCATCCTCTGCAGACATGGACATTGGGAGTCACACAGGGCACCTCAAAAGTGCATCAACCCCTTAGCCCCTTAGTGACCACCAGTTCGCCTTTTTACGGCCTCACTAATAGGCTTTGAACCTGCACACACAGCTTTTTAAGGCAGTTGCTTAGCTGATTACTGACAGCCAGGCTTCTGCTGTAACAGCCAGGAACTGAGAAACCTCAGATCCTGCCAGTTAACCCCTTACATGGCACAATCGGTAGCAACTGCAGCATGTAAGCAGATGACAGGGGGAAGGGGTCTCTTTTTGTCACCCATCAGCACTCCGCAGTGAGATTGCAAGGTAGCAATGGGTTCGCATGGCAGCCAGAAGCCTGACAAAGGCCTGTATATCTGCCATGTAACTCAGCCTATTAGGCCCTTGTTAACCCTTTAAAAGGCGCAGTCAATTCTGATAGTAGCATTTAAATGCCTAGATCAATGTTTGGGTGTTCCGTACAGCCCCTGCCATGAGATTGCATTGTGCCATAAGGTTAACATTGCAGTCAGAGGCCTTCTGAAATTCCACAAGGGTGCCATTGCTGTCAGATCTCAGTATAATGTAATATTATGGTATTACATCATACTGCAGGAGCGACCAAATCATTGCAAGTTCTTCCCTGAACTCTCCCAAAGAGAGTAAAAATCAGTTTTAAAAAGTTTTATTGATTAATTAAAAAAAATAAAAGGTAATGAAAGCTTAACCCCCCACCCCCCACCCCCTTTTACCATATGTTTCAAAAAATAATAAGGGGTCTTCACAGGTACATAGGCGTTTTTAAGTGCGCCCACCGGCGCCGTAAAAACAAGTGCACGGACACACAAATCTGTTTGTGCACCCGTTCTGATGGCCCAGGCCCGGCACATATATGCTGAGCCCAGATTGATGTCGGACAGAGGAAGACAGTTTAGCTCTGCTAAACTGCCCCCCCCCCCTCCTTTCCGTCTCTTTGTCAGTTCTCGCCAAGGGGAGGAGTCAGGATGGAGTGGGAGCTAGTGTGCTAAGCTCCTATCCCCTCTCCGCCCCCTGTTGGCAGCCAGCAATGGGAGGGGGCGGGAGCTTAGCAACTAGCTCCGCCTCCATCCAGTTCTCTCCCATTGCAAACAGCTGGCAAGGGCCGGAGAGGAGGAGAAAAAGGGGAGGGAGTATAGCACACATGCTTCTAAACTCCTTCCCACCTGCCTTCTCCAGCAGCTCCCACAGGCTCCCATTGGAGTGTATGGGAGCCACTGCTGTATTTCGGCTAAGAAAGGCAGTTCCAAGATTATTTTTCTTGCCCGGCGTAACAGCTCCCAGCCGAAATGCTGCAGTGTGTACATCGTAGAAACAAGACCGCTCAAGGATGGAAAAAATATGTTTTTGTCTATTTCACTCCAACAAGAATTTTTTTAAGGCCTCCTTCCCACCAACGGATTTCCGCTGCGTAATTTGTGGCGAGAATCCGCTGCGTTGCCCGCAGCTATTAGGTTCTATTGAACCTAATAGCTCAATGCTCACGGTGCGGAATTCCGCTCCGTGAAATCTCCTGTCCTCACCTGCGGCATGCTCTATTTGCCGCGGGTGTACGCGCGGACAGCTTCCATTGCAGTCAATGGAAGCCGTCCGTTCACGCTTTCTCCCGCTGTAACACAGCGGAAGATAGCGTGAAAACGCTTTCCCGCCTACCGCGCTGCGTCATATGACACGGTGGGCGTGTCATGTGACGCGGCGGCGGTGGGCAGGGAAGCGTCTTGTGGGAGCGAAGACGCCGGATCCGCTGGTAAGTTTGGGGTCTCTGGGGGGCGCCGTGACGTTCTTCGCCGCGGAATATTCCGCGACGGAGCCCGTCACGCTCGTGTGCAGCCGGCCTAAGTTTTTGAGTACATTATATGGAAAACACAACTCATCCCACAAAAATCAAATGCTCTGACAGCTATGTTGATGGATAAATAAAAAAGTTAGATTTTTTTTAAAGTAAGGAGAAAAAAACAAATAAGAAAAAAAAGAAGGCAACGTCCTTAAGGGGTTAAATGCCGCTGCCAGTTGCATTTAAACGCCCTAATCAACATTCGGGACTTCTGAATGGCCTCTCTTGCAGTACTATCGGGTGCCGTTCGGTTATCATGGCCACTTGGGGCCTTCGCATACAGGAACTGAATGACAGATGAGAAGTGAAATTCTTCTCGTTGGCCGTTCAATCGGTTCATGCGTTTACGCTGAACAATTATTGTTCACAATCTCGCTGGATCGCGCAAATACGAATGATAATCGTTCCGTGTAAAAGCAGCTTAAGCAAAAAAAAAATACTTTTTTTATACTTGGATTTTTTTCTTGCCACTTTTTTCTAAAACTTTTTATTTATAGGGTAATTGAGCATCCAGCCCTGTAGTCCCTCATATAACATACTGCAAAACGTCTGCATTAGGGCTCCTTCACCTGGGCGTATTTGCATGCGTAACAATTTACGCGCACAATACACAGAGAACAGAACCCATTGATTTCAATAGGCTTGTTCTTAGTACCTGAGAACACACTCTATTGTCCTGCACGTTTGCGCACCAAGGTCCCCATAGAAGTCTATGGTGGGTGCACAAATGCGCTCGCATTACGCAAGGACATGCCTGAAATATCGCACAATTCTGCTGGAAAAGGAGCACATCTGGACCTCATTAGAATAAATAGCCATTTTAAATCAGGGTGTTTCTTTTTTGCCGGCGCTAAAAAGACTTGGTGGCTGTGATGCCAACCCATCGCCCCCTTCTTCCCCCAAATTACAGGGCGTGATGTGGGAACAGAATGAGCCCAGCTTCTGTTAATCACCTATTGATCAGCTTGACCAGACCATCCAAGGACTTAAAGAGCTGGGATTGGGGTTATCACCTGTGTAATGCAGCTAGCACCCACTAGTGATGGCACGCACGACCTCCGAACCTGTTACTGTACTGCAATACTACGGTGCTCATGGTAAGTGTGTGGTAGCCGTGTCGTGTCACTATTATGACATGGGATTGAAATTGGTTACAGGCTTGTCTGATTAAACCAAAAACTTTTCCCCAAATAGCCTAATGTGTAATTCTGAATTAAGAGAAGAGATCATTTCTTCAGAAGCATCTCCAATAGCCAGAGCAGAGGACGGCCACTAAGGTCACTTCTTGCTGTGCAGAACATAACGCATCCATCCATTAAATAGGATTTCCATAAGTGAAGTGGGACCGTCAGTAGGGGTGGCTCCGCTTTGGCAAGAACTCCAGAAAGGGCTTGACTCACGTCCCCAACCAATGGGCAAGGGTCAACTGGCCATCCGTAATCCCTGCAGGACTTGGAGCAGCCGCACCTTTTATGGTGACCACCACAGACGCTATAGCACAATAGTAGACAGAACTAGTGGTGACAAGTGATGTTGTTGTCCCTCCGTTAGAAGTTTCACCTCTCCAACAGTCACTGGCCAATCTTTTTTAGCATTCAGTACCTGACCGGTCTTTAATGTGGTAATACAGTCCCACAACTGGAATCCCTTTCAGTCGTTTCTCTCTTTCTCAGCTGTGGTGTCTGCACTTTTTGATGTGTTTTCTCACCCAAAAGCCATCACAAGATGGCGCCAGGCATACCTCCTCTCACACATGCCCCAGCCTCTTACAGGTCCGGGCTGCCACTTTACATCGGACAAACCTTTAACCACTCCAAGACCGTATAATGTAAATATACATAGGGCAGCTGTGAAGGGTGTATGGAGTGGGCTCTGGAGCCGAGTCCACTCTATACCCGATGGTTATCAGCTGTTTCTGACAGCTGGCTCTGATCGCGGAGTTAACTGTTTAGATGGCAAAGCGGACTGTGCGTCTAAGCAGTCACTGGTATTGAGGGGTGCCAATGGGTCCAGATAGCAGCCTGCAGCTGTAACAAAGATACGAAGTCCAATTAGGAAACAGGGTGTAGCCAATCAGGAACAGTATGCAGAACAGATCAAATGATCACAAGTTCAAGTACCCTGTGATGCACGTAAAAGTCTGAACTATTAAATTATCACAATCCTTAAATATTTATCCCGCATCATGAAGGCTCTAAAAAAATAAATGAATAAAAAAGGGATGGAATGTCACAATTGTGATTTTTTTTGTATCCTGGCTCCCAAAAATGTGACTAAAAAGTGATTGAAAAGACATTCAGTGGATATAAGAAGTCTACACACCCCTATTAAAATGCCTTGTTTTTGTCATGTTAAAACATCTGACAAAGTTATATGATTTCATATTTTAGTTCTGCCTTCGATGTGACCCGTTATCTGTACAATTTCACTGAAAAGCAAACTGAAAGCTTTTTGAGTGGAAAAAGAACAAAGAAAACTATAATAATCTGGTTGCATAAGTATACACACCATAAAAAAAAGTTGCAATTTTGCATGCTTTTTTCCTACTTTAACCCCTTAAAGGGGTTGTCCCGCGGCAGCAAGTGGGTCTATACACTTCTGTATGGCCATATTAATGCACTTTGTAATGTACATTGTGCATTAATTATGAGCCATACAGAAGTTATCAAAAGTTATTAACTTACCTGCTCCGTTGCTGGCTTCCTCGTCTCCATGGTTGCCGTCTAATTTTCGCCGTCTAATGGCCAAATTAGACGCGCTTGCGCAGTCCGGGTCTTCTGCTTTTCTCAATGGGGCTCCGTGTAGCTCCGTGTAGCTCCCCCCCGTCACGTGCCGATTCCAGCCAATCAGGAGGCTGGAATCGGCAATGGACCGCACAGAAGCCCTGCGGTCCACCGAGGGAGAAGATGCCGGCGGCCATCTTCACCGGGTAAGTAAGAAGTCACCGGAGCGCGGGGATTCAGGTAAGCGCTGTCCGGTGTTCTTTTTTAACCCCTGCATCGGGGTTGTCTCGCGCCGAACGGGGGGGGGGGGGGTGAAAAAAAACCCCGTTTCGGCGCGGGACAACCCCTTTAAGGACCAAGCTGTTTTGTACCTTAAGGACCAGACACTTTTTAGGGATTTTACCCATGTGGCGGTTTTACTGCTCTATTTTTTTTCCTTTAGCTACCAAAATTATTTTTGCTGCGTTTTTTTTCCGTGACATATAGGACTATTTTTTTACTATCTTTTTCACTGACTTTTTTTTCCGTTTTTTGTGGGTAAGAAGCTAAAAAAAAAATCATTTTTTTAACATTTATCTTTTTTTTTAAATTATTTTTATATTTACACTAAAATAAAGTATGGGAATGGGTTCCTCTATTTGTTTCGGACGTTTTGATATATAGTATGTATGGTTTTGGTTTACAGGGCGCATACGGCGATGGTTTTTGTTGGTGTCTGCTTTGTGTTATTCTCTTTCTTTTGTATGTATTGTTGTTTTATTCTGTTATTTTGTTTTACTTATTTATGTAATTGTGTTTTTTACTATCTGTGTCCCCCATTATGTCATATAAGACCTCTGGGGGACATTCACATATTTTTTTTTCTTTATTTGACACTTTCCCACTGTAGCTGGGGCGTCCATAGGAGCCCTAGTTACAGGGGAAAGCAACCCCTGTGGTGACATTAGTCACCTGCAGAGCTGCCAGAGTCTAGTCTGACCCTCCAGCTCTGCAGTAGCAGGGAATCCCACTACTCCCGTAGTGAAAGTACATCTTACTTTCACTTTCCCCATACAGTGCTCATTGAGCACTGTATATCGGGGAAGCAGAAGGCAGGAAGGGTTAAAAACCCCTCCTGCCTTCAGCTCCGGGTTATCAGCTGTCACTAACAGCTGATAACCCGTTCCTGCCTCTCTGACTGATTGCAGAGGCAGGAGACTTAAAGCACCGCCATAATTTTACTATCGGCGATGCTCTAAGCCCAGGACCAGCCGCCGTAAATTTACTGTGTCTGGTCCTAAACGGGTTAAAAAAGGTTTAAAAAGTTCTATGCATTTTATGGTACAGTAAATGATACCATTGCAGAATTTAACCTGTCTTGTAAAAACAAGCCCTCATACAGCTATGTCAATGGAAAAAAATTAAAACCTTACGTTATGGCTTTTGAAAGGTGGAAACAAAAAAATAAATAAAACATTTTCAGGTCCTGAAGGGGTTAAAGAGGCAAACCTCAACAG
The DNA here is from genome assembly GCF_035609145.1 of Eleutherodactylus coqui. Classification (NCBI taxonomy): domain Eukaryota; kingdom Metazoa; phylum Chordata; class Amphibia; order Anura; family Eleutherodactylidae; genus Eleutherodactylus; species Eleutherodactylus coqui. The sequence goes on from NC_089839.1 coordinate 305,004,911, forward strand.
AGTATTTCAGCCAATGAGAGACTGCAGCATCACGTTCTTGAATTCTTGGCATCTTCAGATGTTGAAGCTTCTCCTTTTCCGTAGCGGTCACCTGATTTCATGCGACATCATATGACACAACAATCACCGGGACCACAGCGGGCTGCAGTGCTGGTTTCAAGCTAAGGGGTAAGTATTCTTCAATTTATTGTCTTACCGCAGGCAGTGCTATTGATCTGGTGCCGTCCAGAAACCAGACAATCCCTTTAAGAAATCAAATTAGCTTTTTATTCCATTCTCATATTTTATAGTCCAGAAATACAGAATCACAAATCAAGTTCTCAAGACAGAAATGATGTTGTCACTTTCTTCTTTTCTATCCGAGTTCTTGAGACTTAGAAAAATGTTGTTTGGCGCTTTCTTGTTCTACCCCCAGAGACGGCGTGATCTGACACTGTCATAACCCATCCTCAAGTGACATATTAGTACAAGAATCTGTAAACCCTCTCCTTACCTGAAAGTGTCTATGAGACTGTTCCCATTCACTGGGGAGGCAAGAATGACAAGATAAATGGGAATATATATCTTATCCAGATGTTGAGATACACGGCATCGTCTATTTATGCTTAGGCTGTGCTAGAACTGACATCATGTGACATGTTGAAATATATCCGATTGTACGTTGTGGAATTTGCGAACCCAATTTTGGCTCTGTTTTTTGCTGACATGATACAGTTTAGCACTTTTTAAAGGACAGTGGGAGGAGGTTAAGTAAAAAAGATGGAAGAGATAAATCATATGTAGCTAAAATAAGTTATCTTCTTCCTTCAGAAGACTTCAGTGAAAACTCCAAAGCCGAGGTAAAACCAAGACTTTTCCATAAGCAAAAATGTAAAGTGTAAGTTGACGTTTAACAACACAGCGCAGGTGAATGCTACAACATATGGTCACTGGATTAACGGGTCGATCGAGTAGATGGACTGAGAAACTGCTCATCTGCAAAAGCGGGAAGTAATCCCCCTTAGTAATGCTATGCATGATAGTGTTATTGTTATGTACCGACCTCTCTACCTTTAGGCCTCATGTCCACGGGCGGGTCGGACTCCGCATAAGGGTGCCCGCAGTGGAATCCGACCCTGCGGCCAGCAGAATCCATGCTTACTTCACATCTTCTTTCTTTTTCGGTATTGCGAATGGTCTGCGCGGTTCACCATCGGACATCAGATTTTTTTTCTAAATCTCTTGGTGGAATCCACGGCCCGTTCGCAGTGACAACTGCGGATGGGCCGCAGACGGCTTCCATTGGCTTCAATGAAAGCCGTCCGTGTGGGAACCACAGTAAAATGGAGCATGCTGGGATTTGTTTTCTGCACACGGAATCCGGAAGACAAATCTTCATGTGTTAATTGAGGTGCAGATGCCCATGCTTTTTTATGGACAGCTTGAACTGTGCACCTTCCGTGCAGGCGCCCCGCGTGGATTCTGTAACTCAAAAGCACCCGTGGATATTGGGCCTTAAGCAGAGGAGGCCCTGGACATTTGCGAGCTTGGCTCAGGTCAGTCCCCTGGGATTGGGGGAAAGCCTAGGGCCCTGAGGGCAGAGCGTATAATGCAGTGCTTTGGAATAGGAGCGAAGAGAATAAGTTAGATAGCAAAAAGTTTTGATACAACTGAAAACAGAGAAGCTTGTTTCCCCAGTGCAGTCTGGTTCTACCACACCTATGATTGTTATGCTACCTAACCGCTGAGTACCAAGCCAAGTCATGTGGCAGCCATGACTGCCTTACACCAGAAAATCCTAGCTAAAACAAAGTCTTTTCATTCTTGCTGTTTTTTCTACTGGTTGAGTAAAGTTTCCCAGCACCATAACATTTGGTCATCTAGTGAGTTGACCAAAGAACTGTTTTAGCTCCACCTACAAGGTGCTTCAGCCCAATTACAATATTGCCCATTAGCATCCTCATCCTCTACAGATTTGTGATATAGGCACTTTCTCCTTTAGGATCAGGTAAGTCCACTCCTGCCAGAGAAGATGTTAGTCCTCTCAATGCAGAGGAGGCCATGTGTCCTGAACCCTCAGGGGACCGACCCTCTTGACCTGCTTCCAGCTTTACACATCATCTTATCCCTTTCGTGAAAAGGGGCTAAACAATAACAAGACCACGATCTTCTCCCTTCAATTTCACAACCCTTATGAACATGTGCAACTAACATTGAATGGAGCTGCAGTTCTATTCGGCTTCAACACATTATTGGGCTACTATTTAAGCTTTAGACCTTTGTAACTAGGACTTTTACTAGGATGGCTTGATACTGTCAAAGCTGATACTGGCTTGGATATCACACAACTGAAAGAAGCAGTGCAAAATGGAAAAACATGGAAGTAGGGAGCCTTTAGGGTCGCCGAGGGTCGTGAACGACTAAACAGCTAACAACAGCAACAACTAGGATTTATAGATGTGCCCTCCCTTATCTTTTCTCTTGGCTCAACAAATCCCAACATGGGAAGTGGATACAACAAGGGAAAGGAGGAAGCTAATATAGGCTCTTCTTCACACCAGCAGAAGACCACATTTAGATCTTCTTCACAGGAGCATGTTTCCGTGATACGAAGAAAATAGCACCTATTGTTTTAATGGGTTCATTCCCACTTTCACCTCTGTGTGCATGCTCGTACACAAGAAAAATGCAGCATGCTCTATGTTGGTGTGCATTTGTGCACCAAAGGCGCCATATCTATCACCAATCTATGGGGATGTGCAAATGCACACATTTCTTTAAATGCTCTAAATGCTGTTAGATGTAATTCAGGCAAGATGTCTGACCCCATATTCATCTACAGACAACAGAATAAAAAACTCTGCAGTTAGGAAATTAAAACAGATTAAAATAATGGAAAAATGTTTCTCTATGTGGTTTTAATTAATGGAAAAAAAATGGTGATGGTCCCTTTAAGGGTTCGTTCACGTCAGTGTCTTTGCTTTGCATTCTGTTGTTTAATTAGAAGGACAGCAAAAGGGGGAAAAATGGTTCCATTTTACTTCCCATCAATTTCAATGGGATTTTCATTCTCTGAGTTTCCGTTATATTCATTTCATTTCCATTCTCTTTGCTTCCTCTTTGCAGAATATGATGCTTTTTTTCTGCCTAATTTTAATTATGTTTTCCTATCCATAGCATTTTTTAAAAATCCATTGTCACGGTCTGTTGGCCATGACGGGGTCGTGGCATGGTGGTCTCTGTGTAGATGGACGGGCTGCACTATTCCAACCTGTCGGGCAGGTTGATGTTTAGTTTGTCTTAGTTGTGGTTTGTTATTACTTTAGGTGTTACTTTGTTGTTCGTCTGTATTTCCTCAGAGTTTCTGCTGTCACTGATTTCATTCTCTTGTTTCTTATGTGGATTTTACCCTGGTGTTAGTGGAACTCTGTCTGTCCAATCGCATTGCCTCGGTCATTATTGAAGTCTTCTTCTGGGTTTGGTTGTTGCTGATTATTTTCCAGTCTGTGTGGAGTGTGGATGTATCCATGGGGGTAAGAGTTCTGCTGTAAAGCTAATTGGTGCTTATGTTTGTTCATTAGTGTTTTCCTTCTATTTGCTAAGGCTTGAGATGTGGGGTCACCTTTATCAAGGCGATAACCTTTACATTTAGGCAGGGCGGTTCTTGTCCTAGTAGTCATGGTAAGGCTGTCCCTTTCTCCTTTTGCTTAGATTATATGATATATTATTAGTTCAGCCGTCCGCTCCCTGTGTGAACACTACTTTACGTTCGTCCTGGACAAAAGTGACAGAATAATCAGCCTTTCCTTTTCCTTTATGGGGGGCATTTTGGTTCCTTTATCATGGATCTCATAGAGAAATGATCTAGTCAGTTTAGGGTCCTTTCCTTAGAGGTAACCGGAATTGAACATCAGTATTTGGGTAGAATGGGTCCAGTGAAGGAGCCTAAATAGGATTTACCCAATCATTTTTCGGGCAAGACACAGGAGTTTGTTGACTTTCGGGAGTCCTGTAGGCTTTATTTTACATCTTCATAGTCCAAAAATGAGCATAGCACACAAAAGAATTCTGTAAACACACTGATACATTTCCTGTTCTATGACTAAGGGCTCCTGCACACAAATGGATTTGCATTGGTTGGCATCTGCACTGTGGTTCTGCAACAAATGCCATCCATAGCAGGCTATGGAAAATTGATTCTTCCTGCACACTCATGGAAACAAATTGCGAGTTCCACGGGCAAAGGAATAATCGCAGCATGCACTATTTTTGTCCAGTGTCTGCACAGACAGCTAACATTGAAGTCAACGGAAGCCGTCCGGCTCGCAGCCCATCCGCAATGGACATTGTGGATAGGTCACAGGTACCAACATCATTGCCTAGTGACGGCACGGGAAAAACAAGCTTTTTATATTTTTAATCTGTACTGCGCATGTCTGACGGCGGTTTACCACGACCATCTGCAGTACAGAAAAAGAACAGAAAAGACAGGAACACATGGATGCTGGCAGTGCACAGGGTCAGATTTCACTGTGGGCTCCCACATGCGGTTTCCGACCCGTTTGTGTGCAGGCGGCCTGAGGGGGGTGGATGGTGCCAGAAAAACGTCAGTGGTTTTAGAGCATTTTTTTCATGTGTTATGGTTATTTTTTGCTCTTGGCAACCTTAATATTTTCTTAGAAGCATGTCAAATTACTGTTTAGTGTTTTAAAACATTTTTATTGGGCAAGCTGGACCTCCTTTGACCCTTTTTTCATTGTACCTATATCGTCCCGAAATAGCTGTCTGTGCATGGTCTTCTGGCTTGGTTTCCTATTCCCAATCATTGTTAAGACGTGTTATAAATAGAGATGAGCGAACGTACTCGTCCGAGCTTGATACTCGTTTGAGTATTAGCGTGTTCGAGATGCTCGTTACTCATGATGAGTACCACGCGGTGTTCGAGTTACTTTCACTTTCATCTCTGAGACGTTAGCGTGCTTTTCTGGCCAATAGAAAGACAGGGAAGGCATTACAACTTCCCCCTGCGACGTTCAAGCCCTATACCACCCCCCTGCAGTGAGTGGCTGGCGAGATCAGGTGTCACCCGAGTATATAAATCTGCCCCTCCCGCGGCTCGCCACAGATGCATTCTGACATAGTTCAGGGAAAGTGCTGCTGATGCCGGAGCTGCTATAGGGAGAGAGTTAGGAGTATTTTAGGCTTCAAGAACCCCAACAGTCCTTCTTAGGGCCACATCTAACCGTGTGCAGTACTGTGGAGGCTGCTTTTTGCAGTGTTGCACTGTTTCTTTTTTCGTATATCGGCCGTGCCGAGCATTGCGTCCTGCAGTAATTTTACATAGTCCAGGGCCAGTAGTGGTGAGGCAGGGACAGAAGACATATTTAGTGTATATAGGCAGTGGGCCTTTCCAAAAACATTTGGGAAAAAAAGTCTATTTGGGCTGCCTGTGACCGTCCTCAGTGTACTGGGTCTCTGCTGGGGGTAGTTGTCCTCCTAATTCATACGCAGCCAGCTAAGTGTTACAGCAGGCTTGCGCAAAATTATTTCCTGGCTCTGTGTTGGCTGTTACACCACCGCTGTATTCCAGTCCACAGTGCAACAGTCTGCAGTAATTTTACATAGTGCAGGGCCAGTAGTGGTGAGGCAGAGACAGAAGACCTATTTAGTGTATATAGGCAGTGGGCCTTTCCAAAAACATTTGGGAAAAAAAATCTATTTGGGTTGCCTGTGACCGTCCTGAGTGTACTGGGTCTCTGCTGGGGGTAGTTGTCCTAATTCATACGCAGCCAGCTAAGTGTTACAGCAGGCTTGCGCAAAATTCTTTCCTGGCTCTGTGTTGCCTGTTACATCACCGCTGTATTCCTGTCCACAGTGAAACAGTCTGCAGTAATTTTACATAGTCCAGGGCCAGTAGTGGTGAGGCAGGGACAAAAGACATATTTAGTGTATATAGGCAGTGGGCCTTTCCAGAAACATTTGGGGAAAAAAATCTATTTGGGCTGCCTGTGACCGTCCTCAGTGTACTGCGTCTCTGCTGGGGGTAGTTGTCCTAATTCATACGCAGCCAGCTAAGTGTTACAGCAGGCTTGCGCAAAATTCTTTCCTGCCTCTGCTGTGCGTTTCGTAAGCGAAGTCAGCCTCCAACCACAGGCCAATAAGCGGCACATTTAATTACAGCATTCTGTTTCTGCTCTACTGGTAATACAGCATGCTGAGGGGTAGGGGTAGGCCTAGAGGACGTGGACGCGGGCGAGGACGCGGAGGCCCAAGTCAGGGTGTGGGCACAGGCCGAGCCAGTGCGGTGGCCAGGGGTAGAGGCAGGGCCAGACCGAATAATCCACCAACTGTTTCCCAAAGCGCCCCCTCGCGCCATGCCACCCTGCAGAGGCCGAGGTGCTCTAAGGTGTGGCAGTTTTTCACAGAGACGCCTGACGACCGACGAACAGTGGTGTGCAACCTTTGTCGCGCCAAGATCAGCTGGGGAGCCACCACCACCAGCATACGTAGGCATATGATGGCCAAGCAACCCATAAGGTGGGACGAAGGCCGTTCACCGCCTCCGGTTTGCACCACTGCCTCTCCCCCTGTGCCCCAACCTGCCACTGAGATCCAACCCCCCTCTGAGGACACAGGCACGAGTGCCTACCGGCCTGCACCCACACCTTCACCTCTTGTTTCGTATGTGGATTTTACCCTAGTGTTAGTGGAACTCTGTCTGTCCAATCGCATTGCCTCGGTCATTATTTAAGTCTTCTTCTGGGTTTGGTTGTTGCTGACTATTTTCCAGTCTGTGTGGAGTGTGGATGTATCCATGGTGGTAAGAGTTCTGCTGTAAAGCTAATTGGTGCTTATGTTTGTTCATTAGTGTTTTCCTTCTATTTGCTAAGTCTTGAGATGTGGGGTCACCTTTATCAAGGCGATAACCTTTACATTTAGGCAGGGCGGTTCTTGTCCTAGTAGTCATGGTAAGGCCGTCCCTTTCTCCTTTTGCTAAGAATATATGATATATTATTAGTTCAGCCGTCCGCTCCCTGTGTGAACACTACTTTACGTTCGTCCTGGGCAAAAGTGACAGAATAATCAGCCTTTCCTTTTCCTTTATGGGGGGCATTTTGGTTCCTTTATCATGGATCTCATAGAGGAATTATCTAGTCAGTTTAGGGTCCTTTCCTTAGAGGTAACCGGAATGGAACATCAGTATTTGGGTAGAATGGGTCCAGTGAAGGAGCCTAAATAGGATTTACCCAATCATTTTTCGGGCAAGACACAGGAGTTTGTTGACTTTCGGGAGTCCTGTAGGCTTTATTTTTTTTTATTTTACATCTTCATAGTCCAAAAATGAGCATAACACACAAAAGAATTCTGTAAACACACTGATACATTTCCCGTTCTATGACTAAGGGCTCCTGCACACAAATGGATTTGCATTGGTTGGCATCTGCACCTTGGTTCTGCAACAAATGCCATCCATAGCAGGCTATGGAAAATTGATTCTTCCTGCGCACTCATGGAAACAAATTGCGAGTTCCACGGGCGAAGGAATAATCGCAGCATGCACTATTTTTGTCCAGTGTCTGCACAGACAGCTAACATTGAAGTCAACGGAAGCCGTCCGGCTCGCAGCCCATCCACAATTGACATTGTGGATAGGTCACAGGTACCAGCATCATTGCCTAGTGACGGCACGGGAAAAACAAGCTTTTTATTTTTTAAATCTGTACTGCGTATGTCTGACGGCGGTTTACCACGACCATCCACAGTACAGAAAAAGAACAGAAAAGACAGGAACGCATGGATGCTGGCAGTGCACAGGGTCAGATTTCACTGTGGGCTCCCACATGCGGTTTCCGACCCGTTTGTGTGCAGGCGGCCTGAGGGGAGTGGATGGTGCCAGAAAAACGTCAGTGGTTTTAGAGCATTTTTTTCATGTGTTATGGTTATTTTTTGCTCTTGGCAACCTTAATATTTTCTTAGAAGCATGTCAAATTACTGTTTAGTGTTTTAAAACATTTTTATTGGGCAAGCTGGACCTCCTTTGACCATTTTTTCATTGTACCTATATCGTCCCGAAATAGCTGTCTGTGCATGGTCTTCTGGCTTGGTTTCCTATTCCCAATCATTGTTAAGACGTGTTATAAATAGAGATGAGCGAACGTACTCGTCCGAGCTTGATACTCGTTTGAGTATTAGCGTGTTCGAGATGCTCGTTACTCATGATGAGTACCACGCGGTGTTCGAGTTACTTTCACTTTCATCTCTGAGACGTTAGCGTGCTTTTCTGGCCAATAGAAAGACAGGGAAGGCATTACAACTTCCCCCTGCGATGTTCAAGCCCTATACCACCCCCCTGCAGTGAGTGGCTGGCGAGATCAGGTGTCACCCGAGTATATAAATCGGCCCCTCCCGCGGCTCGCCACAGATGCATTCTGACATAGTTCAGGGAAAGTGCTGCTGATGCCGGAGCTGCTATAGGGAGAGCGTTAGGAGTTATTTTAGGCTTCAAGAACCCCAACAGTCCTTCTTAGGGCCACATCTAACCGTGTGCAGTAGTGTGGAGGCTGCTTTTTGCAGTGTTGCACATTTTTTTTTTTCGTATATCGGCCGTGCCGAGCATTGCGTCCTGCAGTAATTTTACATAGTCCAGGGCCAGTAGTGGTGAGGCAGGGACAGAAGACATATTTAGTGTATATAGGCAGTGGGCCTTTCCAAAAACATTTGGGAAAAAAAATCTATTTGGGCTGCCTGTGACCGTCCTCAGTGTACTGGGTCTCTGCTGGGGGTAGTTGTCCTAATTCATACGCAGCCAGCTAAGTGTTACAGCAGGCTTGCGCAAAATTCTTTCCTGGCTCTGTGTTGCCTGTTACATCACCGCTGTATTCCTGTCCACAGTGAAACAGTCTGCAGTAATTTTACATAGTGCAGGGCCAGTAGTGGTGAGGCAGGGACAGAAGACCTATTTAGTGTATATAGGCAGTGGGCCTTTCCAGAAACATTTGGGGAAAAAAATCTATTTGGGCTGCCTGTGATCGTCCTCAGTGTACTGCGTCTCTGCTGGGGGTAGTTGTCCTAATTCATACGCAGCCAGCTAAGTGTTACAGCAGGCTTGCGCAAAATTCTTTCCTGGCTCTGTGTTGCCTGTTACATCACCGCTGTATTCCTGTCCACAGTGAAACAGTCTGCAGTAATTTTACATAGTGCAGGGCCAGTAGTGGTGAGGCAGGGACAGAAGACCTATTTAGTGTATATAGGCAGTGGGCCTTTCCAGAAACATATGGGGAAAAAAATCTATTTGGGCTGCCTGTGATCGTCCTCAGTGTACTGCGTCTCTGCTGGGGGTAGTTGTCCTAATTCATACGCAGCCAGCTAAGTGTTACAGCAGGCTTGCGCAAAATTCTTTCCTGCCTCTGCTGTGCGTTTCGTAAGCGAAGTCAGCCTCCAACCACAGGCCAATAAGCGGCACATTTAATTACAGCATTCTGTTTCTGCTCTACTGGTAATACAGCATGCTGAGGGGTAGGGGTAGGCCTAGAGGACGTGGACGCGGGCGAGGACGCAGAGGCCCAAGTCAGGGTGTGGGCACAGGCCGAGCCAGTGCGGTGGCCAGGGGTAGAGGCAGGGCCAGACCGAATAATCCACCAACTGTTTCCCAAAGCACCCCCTCGCGCCATGCCACCCTGCAGAGGCCAAGGTGCTCTAAGGTGTGGCAGTTTTTCACAGAGACGCCTGCCGGCCTGCACCCACACCCTCACCTCCGCTGTCCTCGGCCCCATCCAGCAATGTCTCTCAGCGCAGCGTCCAGACGTCGCTAGCACAACTGTTTTAGTGGAAGCGCAAGTACGCCGCCACGCACCCGCACGCTCAAGCGTTAAACGTGCACATAGCCAAATTGATCAGCCTGGAGATGCTGCCGTATAGGCTTGTGGAAATGGAGGCTTTCAAAAGCATGATGGCGGCGGCGGCCCCGCGCTACTCGGTTCCCAGTCGCCACTACTTTTCCCGATGTGCCGTCCCAGCCCTGCACGACCACGTCTCCCGCAACATTGTACGCGCCCTCACCAACGCGGTTACTGCCAAGGTCCACTTAACAACGGACACGTGGACAAGCACAGGCGGGCAGGGCCACTATATCTCCCTGACGGCACATTGGGTGAATTTAGTGGAGGCTGGGACAGAGTCAGAGCCTGGGACCGCTCACGTCCTACCCACCCCCAGAATTGCGGGCCCCAGCTCGTTGCTGGTATCTGCGGTGGTGTATGCTTCCTCCACTAAACCACCCTCCTCCTCCTCCTCCAACGCAACCTCTGTCTCGCAATCAAGATGTGTCAGCAGCAGCAGCACGTCACCAGCAGTCGGTGTTGCGCGGCGTGGCAGCACAGCGGTGGGCAAGTGTCAGCAGGCCGTACTGAAACTACTCAGCTTAGGAGAGAAGAGGCACACGGCCCACGAACTGCTGCAGGGTCTGACAGAGCAGACCGACCGCTGGCTTTCGCCGCTGAGCCTCCAACCGGGCATGGTCGTGTATGACAACGGCCGTAACCTGGTGGCGGCTCTGCAGTTCGGCAGCCTCACGCACGTGCCATGCCTGGCCCATGTCTTTAATTTGGTGGTTCAGCGCTTTCTGAAAAGCTACCCACACTTGTCATACCTGCTCGGAAAGGTGCGCTGGGTCAGCGCACATTTCCGCAAGTCCAAGACGCACGCTGCCACCCTGCGGACCCTACAACATCAGTTTAATCTGCCAGTGCACCGACTGCTGTGCGACGTGCCCATACGGTGGAACTCTATGCTCCACATGTTGGCCAGACTCTATGAGCAGCGTAGAGCTATAGTGGAATACCAACTCCAACATGGGCGGCGTAGTGGGAGTCAGCCTCCTCAATTCTTTGAGGAGTCTAACCAGATGGTGAGCGGGGATGCTGCAATCATTAGCGTCACCATTCCTCTGCTATGCCTCTTGAGAAGTTCCCTGCAAAACATAAAGGCAGACGCTTTGCACTCGGAAACGGAGGCGGGGGAAGACAGTATGTCGCTGGATAGTCAGAGCACCCTCATATCTATATCTCAGCGCGTTGAGGAGGAGGGGGAGGAGCATGAGGAGGAGGGGGAAGAGACAGCTTGGCCCACTGCTGAGGGTACCCATGCTGCTTGCCTGTCATCCTTTCAGCGTGTATGGCCTGAGGAGGAGAAGGAGGAGGAGGATCCTGAAAGTGATCTTCCTAGTGAGGACAGCCATGTGTTGCGTACTGGTACCCTGGCACACATGGCTGACTTCATGTTAGGATGCCTTTCTCGAGACCCTCGCGTTACACGAATTCTGGCCACTACGGATTACTGGGTGTACACACTGCTCGACCCACGGTATAAGGAGAACCTTTCCACTCTCATACCCGAAGAGGAAAGGAGTTCAAGAGTGATGCTATACCACAGGACCCTGGCGGACAAACTGATGGTAAAATTCCGATACGACAGCGCTAGTGGCCGAAGGTGCAGTTCCGAGGGACAGGTAGCAGGGGAGGCGCAGAGATCAGGCAGCATGTACAGCGCAGGCAGGGGAACATTCTCCAAGGCCTTTGCCAGCTTTATGGCTCCCCAGCAAGACTGTGTCACCGCTCCCCAGTCAAGGCTGAGTCGGCGGGAGCACTGTAAAAGGATGGTGAGGGAGTACGTAGCCGATCGCACAACCGTCCTCGGTGACGCCTCTGCCCCCTACAACTACTGGGTGTCGAAGCTGGACACGTGGCCTGAACTCGCGCTGTATGCCCTGGAGATGCTTGCTTGTCCTGCGGCTAGCGTCTTGTCAGAGAGGGTGTTTAGTGCGGCTGGGGGAATCATCACGGATAAGCGTACCCGCCTGTCAACCGACAGTGCCGTCAGGCTTACACTCATCAAGATGAACAAAGCCCGCATTTCCCCAGACTTCTCTTCTCCACCAGCGGACAGCAGCGATACCTAAGCAATACGTAGGCTGCACCCGCGGATGGAAGCATCGTTCTCTATCACCATCAAAAACGGGGACCTTTTTGCTTCATCAATCTGTGTATTCTATGCATCCTCCTCCTCCTGCTCCTCCTCCTGAAACCTGACGTAATCACGCTGAACGGGCAATTTTTCTTAGGCCCACAAGGCTCAGTTATATAATTTTTGTAAACAATTTTTATACATTTCAATGCTCATTAAAGCGTTGAAACTTGCACCTGAACCAATTTTTATTTTAACTGGGCTGCCTCCAGGCCTAGTTACCAATTAAGCCACATTAACCAAAGCGATTAATGGGTTTCACCTGCCCTCTTGGTTGGGCATGGGCAATTTTTCTGAGGTACATTAGTACTGTTGGTACACCAATTTTTTTGGGCCCTCGCCTTCAGTGTAATCCAATTAATTTTTTGCCCACCTGCATTAAAGCTGACGTTACATCAGCTGTGCTGGGCACTGCAATGGGATATATTTATGTACCGCCAGTGGCTTCCTGGGACCCACCCATGCTGTCAGTCCACATGGACTTCCCATTAGGGAGATGTACGTGCCTGTGTATACTTATAAAAAACTCAAGCCTGACTGGGGCATTCAGTTTGGGCCGAAGCCCACCTGCATTTAATCTGACGTTAGCTCTGCTGTCCAGGGCACTGCAATGGGATACATTTATGTACAGCGGGTGGCTTCCAGGGAGCCACCCATGCTGTGGGTGCACACGGAATTCCCATTGCGGAGTTGTACCTGCCTGTGACTATTTATAAAAAAACCGCAGTCTGACTAGGGCATGCAGACACCTTGACAGAATGAATAGTGTGTGGCACATAGGTTCCCCATTGCTATGCCCACGTGTGCAGCTCCTGATGGCGGTGGCTCAGGATTATATTTCTCATTGCTTCTGTACAGCATTGTGGGCTATCGTCCTGCCCCTTTTAAAGAGGGTCGCTGCCTAGCCGTGCCAACCCTCTGCAGTGTGTGCCTGCGGTTCCTCCTCATGGCAGACGCACTTATAAATAGACATGAGTGTGGCGTGGCATGAGGGCAGCTGAAGGCTGCGCAGGGACACTTTGGTGTGTGCTGTGGACACTGGGTCGTGCGGGGTGGGGGTGGGCAGCATGTAACCCAGGAGAAGTGGCAGCGGAGTGTCATGCAGGCAGTGATTGTGCTTTGTTGGAGGTAGTGTGGTGCTTAGCTAAGGTATGCATTGCTAATGAGGGCTTTTCAGAAGTAAAAATTGTTGGGAGGGGGGGGACCAACTCTTGCCGCTATTGTGGCTTTATAGTGGGACCTGGGAACTTGAGATGCAGCCCAACATGTAGCCCCTCGCCTGCCCTATCTGTTGCTGTGTCGTTCCCATCACTTTCTTGAATTGCCCAGATTTTCACAAATGGAAACCTTAGCGAGCATCGGCGATATACAAAAATGCTCGGGTCGCCTATTGACTTCAATGGGGTTCGTTATTCAAAACGAACCCTCGAGCATCGTGAAATTTTCGTCCCGAGTAACGAGCACCCGAGCATTTTGGTGCTCGCTCATCTCTAGTTATAAAGTCACTGTGAATTGAAGAAATGCTGCTACCCTACAAATGGTGCTGCAGAGGTATTTTTCCATCTTCCTTATTTGCATAAGGTATTGCATTGAAAAGGCCATTGAGAGACACTGCCTCCTAATTTAGATTGTCTAGTCCAATGGTTAAACTTCTACTGATCATATATTGAAAACCTGAAAGTCCAATTGCCAAATTCTGGAGATAAATAACCTGCGATCAGCACCTTATTATGTAAAGGAGTATAAAAAATTGTTGTATGAAAGCATGTTGTACAATGGAGGAAAATGTATATCTCACTCTCCACATTCCCAAAAGGAATTTCATGAAAGTGTTCCATACATTGTAACAATCCTGATATAAGACCTACTTTGTCTCATGAAACATGGCCTCTCCGTACGGTTCCTCCTGAGGACCATTAATGACACTTCTAAAAAGGGTTATATATAAGGTCTCCTGTCTGTAGAGCATTGACCGAAAACTTAAATTATATTCTTTTATTGCTGTATCCAATGGCTGTAAAATTGATAAATTACCTTCAACCGATGTCAGGTTCTATCGCATACGAGCTCCTTTATTTTGTAGAACATACGAGGATTATGCCTGACAGCACGCTGTTTTTCCTTTTACATGTCAGAATTACAAGTCATTGACTTTTTAAATTCACCTATAATAAAGAAATAAACAACAATATAGAAATCTGATTCTATGCTTTTTAATGATGATGATGATATAAAACAGTGATTAAAATAGTTTTTTTTAGCTAATGACTATATGTAGATATTTTGCTACTAGATGTAAGATTATGGCATAGGACCAACATCTGATTTGGTTATTGGAATTGACTGGCCAGTCTACAGACTTGATAATAATGGGATTGCTAATAGTGACGGTGATGCAGGAAAATGCATTAGATGTAACTATAAACTCTGACTGGCCAAATGGAGACCACTAAGGTCTCAGCTTCGCTAGGCTTCCATTTCTCTCCAGCATTTGTGCCAGACGGAATAATATAGTTGACTAAACCATTACGTCTGACACAAACACTGGAAGCCTGGTCAAACGGAGACTTTATTGGTCTCTTTTTGACAAATGAAAGCTTACAGTTTTATTTTTTGATACAATTTTGCAAAAAGTTTGGTTTGGCCAAAACGCGAACCTTGGGTGGTTCATCTCAGGCACACCTGCTAAAAGCAGAAGAAGGTAAAAGAAGAAGTAAGAAGAAGGAAAAGAAGGGGGGGATGGAGTAAAAGGGAGAAGAAGAAAGAGAACAAGGAAAAAGAAGGAGAAGGAAAAAAGGAAGAAGTAAAGAAGAATATTTTTCCTTCTCTATTTCCTTCTTTTTTGTTTTCTTTTGCTTCTTTTTCTTCTACCTTTTCCTGATTCTTTTTTAGGGGGTCTGGGTGAAATTCCAATTTTGTTTGAACCAATTTAGACCAAAACACATTTTTTGCGAAAATTTGTTTAATTGGACAAAACCAAACTTTTCAAAAGTTAACTCATAATTAATCCAGGGTTCTTTCCATTTTTGGTAGATGGAACCCCTATAAGTAAACTGGAGATACAGTAGGGTTGAATGTGGTCTGAACATATCCTGAAATAAACTACCCACGAGCGTTTTTTTACTGCGAAATTCGCAGCGCTTTTTTTTTTTCTGCAGGGGTCTTTGGGCTATGGGACTTGTAAAGCTAAAGTCGTGATTTCACGGTAAATCGCGATTTTGCGCGATCGCTATTTTAACATTACAAGTCCCATAGACCCCCTGCAGAAAAAAAAAGCTGTGAATTTCGCAGTGAAAAAAACCGCTAGTGGGTAGTCACCCTAAACCTTCCTATTTTTTTTCTGGATTGCCTAAAGATGTACTGTGCATTTGGCCAGTCAGACAGTCGGGAACAAGAAGGATAGGACAGGTTGGATTTTAAAATGCAAAACTGCTTTGTCACACTGAATAATAAGCTTTCCATATTGAAATTAACGAGCGCGCTCATGCAATCTTTATGGGGAAGTCAGAGGATATGTTATTAGACAAAGGACCATTCAACTAACACCTATCTTATGTTTGAATGACTCCACTAATTAAATAATAGGCCCCTTTAAACCTACATGATAATCCTCAGTCATTTTGAGAGCATTTTAGCTGGTGAAGGATCCATACTAAAGCAGTCGCCCTAAGTGAACCTTTATGCACAAGGAGACTAGGGGGACCTTTACATGGGATGACTTTTGGGCACAAAGCAGTGATAGTCCTTCGGGGGCCGGCGGGGGGTGTGGAGCGGCGGGGGAGAGCGGGGAGGAACGGAGGGGAGATCTCTCCCTCTCTCCCCCCCCCCCCCCCCGCTCCCCTCGCTCCCCGCTGCAACTCACCTGTCACCCGCGCCGGCCGCCGAATCTTTAGAGACGAGCGGGGAGATACTCGGCTAAGGCACTACTCGCTCGAGTAATGTGCCTTAGCGAGTATACTCGCTCATCTCTAGTCACAACTCAATTATTCAATGCTAATTGCAAAAGTAAGTGCACCCCTATATAATGTAACTTCCTGGCATCGTACAATCATGACATTTGGCACAACAATCTAACTAACCTTTGTGTGCATGAACTGAGGAGAATCTACCTCACATCCATGTGTATATACTGATAAGAATCTACCTCCCCTCTATGTGCATATACTGAGGAGAATCAACCTCCCCTCTATGTGTATATACTGAGGAGAATCTACCTCACCTCTATGTGTATATACTGAGGAGAATCAACCTCCCCTCTATGTGTATATACTGAGGAGAATCTACCTCACCTCTATGTGTATATACTGAGGAGAATCTACCTCACCGCTATGTGCATATTTTGATGAGAATCTACCTCACCCCTATGTGTATATACTGAGCAGAATCTACCTCACCTCTATGTATATATACTGAGGAGAATCTACCTCCCCTCTATGTGTATATACTGAGGAGAATCTACCTCACCTCTATGTGTATATACTGAGGAGAATCTACCTCACCGCTATGTGCATATTTTGATGAGAATCTACCTCACCCCTATGTGTATATACTGAGCAGAATCTACCTCACCTCTATGTATATATACTGAGGAGAATCTACCTCCCCTCTATGTGTATATACTGAGGAGAATCTACCTCACCTCTATGTGTATATACTGAGGAGAATCTACCTCACCGCTATGTGCATATTTTGATGAGAATCTACCTCACCTCTATGTGTATATACTGAGGAGAATCTACCTCACCTCTATGTGTATATACTGAGCAGAATCTACCTCACCTCTATGTATATATACTGAGGAGAATCTACCTCACCTTTATGTGTATATACTAAGGAGAATTTACCTCACCTCTATGTGTATATACTGAGGAGAATATAACTGACCTCTATGTGCATATACTGAAAGGCCGTAAAGTACATAAGGAATATGGACTGCAGAGATGGAGCCTTTAAGTCTAAGGAGGGGATACAACCTTCAATCTGTGGTTCAATTTAAATAAAAATGGGTATTATCTTAAGGGTATAAAGTGAGGAAAGTGGAAGTGGTGGCACATTCTACAGAGGGACATTGGTACATGCAGCCTGAGGAGAATCTAATTATCCTGTATATGTATACATATTTTATTTCTCAGTTCCTCTGAAGTAACCATGCCTTCATTAAACTTTTTTGTGCGAACCTGTACCAAATTAACTCAGGCAAAGCCAGGTATACGAGCTACTTAACTATATTAGGGTCTGTCTGGTTTTTGTCATGCCCTCCAGAATTTTACTGGACTGGCATTTTGTGATGAATTTGTGCCATAGGCTCTGAACGGAGCCTCCGATGCAGATGTGAACATAGCCTTATTTAAGACAGACTGCGTA
The DNA here is from genome assembly GCF_035609145.1 of Eleutherodactylus coqui. Taxonomy (NCBI): domain Eukaryota; kingdom Metazoa; phylum Chordata; class Amphibia; order Anura; family Eleutherodactylidae; genus Eleutherodactylus; species Eleutherodactylus coqui. The sequence continues at coordinate 305,022,275 of NC_089839.1, forward strand.
GACCATCAATTTTTGATTGGTGAAGGATCAACCTATGGCACCCTTGTGATCAACAAAAGCAAATGGGATGAACTGGGAACCTGACAAAGCTGGTAGTGCAGATGAGCCAGTGTGTCTGTGTAAACAATGACAGCGACATGGCATTCATGCGAGGGACATGTCCCCTTCTTTGTGCTTATCAATGTTGAAAAACACCTTTCAAATTTGGGCAGAAGACATGCCATGCTTCATAAAAGAAGTTACAGATTAACCCCTTGTTGACTTCTGATGTACATGTACATTGGATGTGCTGAGGGTTTGTATGGAGCCCACTTCATTCACAATGGGTGTCGACTGTCTTTAACAGCTGGCAACCAGCCACAACTGACATTATCAGAGTTTACTGCCATCCTGGTTGTTCATTATTTAAATGCCACTGTCTATTCTGACAGGTACATTTAAATGTTCCGATTAACATCCAAAAGTCCAAAACGGAGCCTGATAAGAACATGGGGTGCCTTGTGGTGTCATGGCAGTCAAGAACCTTGTGAACGCTTCCAGGGTTTCCATGAACATTTGTCTATTAAGACATGCCTGTGGCACATCTTCTTAGGCCTTAGTCAGACGGGCGTTTTTTCTCGTGATTTGCGGATCGCATGACGGATGCTCATCCACAAATCGCGTGACCGGTGTGCGCAAGTCGCCCGCAAATCGCCCGAAAATCTGCTCCTAGCCGCGTTTCATTAGAAACGGGCCGGAGCTGTCCAGGGCATTGCATTCAATGGAGACGGCAATACAGCCGTCTCCATTGAAAGCAATGCGCTGCGGGTGAGCCCGGGATGAATTGTCGGGAAGGGCTTAAATATATAAGCCCTTACCTGCAATTCATCCTAAAATGTGTAAAAATTTAAAAAAAATTGTATACTCACCTTCTGCCGGCAGCCGGAGCTCCGCGCGGCCGTCCTGCAGTGGGTGTGAAGGGGGTGTGAGTCAGACCTGCCCCCTGATTGGCTGAGCGCTGAGCCAATCAGAGGCATGCCTCACTCACACCCATTCATGAATTCATGAATGGATGTGAGTCAGACCTGCCCCTGATTGGCTCAGCACTGAGAGGCAGCAGTCACTCACCCATTCATGAATTCATGAATGGGTGTGTGAGTGTTTTCAGCCTCTGATTGGTCATTCATTCAGCAGGCGGGGATTTTAAAGCCCCGCCGGCTGAATAGTGCTGAGAAGCAGTTCAGGAGAACTGACTGCGGCCGCGGCTGGACTCCGGCTGCAGCGGAAAGGTGAGTATACAATTTTTTTTTATTTTAGGATGAATTGCAGGAAAGGGCTTATATATTTAACCCCTTCCCGACAATTCACCCCGCGCACGCCGGCAGCCCATTGCTTTCATTGGAGCGGCTGTATTGCCGGCTCCATTGAATTCAATGGGCTAACATCGTTCTTCTCTGCCACAGCTGTTACAGCTGTGGCAGAGAAGAATGATTTGTCTTCTATATGTTCTCAATGGGGTCGGCGCTGCTGCCGCCGGCCCCATTGAGCGCATATACAGAAGAGAACAGGAATCGCAGATAGGTGCGATCTGCGATTTTTTGTTCTATAATTTATCGGACGAGCGCATAAAAAGCGCTCATGTGTCCGATACCATTGCAAAGCAATGGTTTTAAAAAATCGCCGGACGCATGCGCATGCGCAAATCGCGGTTAAAAACGCCCGTCTGACTAAGGCCTTACAATGAATGTCGAACTACAGTATAATGCAAAAAGTTTTGTAATATACTGCATAAGCAATCAAATGACTGCAAGTTTATGTCCCCCTAGGAGACTAAAAAAAAAAAGTAAAAATAAGTGAAAAAAAGTATTTTTTTTTTTTATATTTGTAAAAAATAATAGGTTTTAAAAAACCCTTTTACTTTATTTAGAATTGCTATTGTCATGTCCAGCAAAATCTAGTCTGTTAAAATAATGCTTTATTTATGCCACATGCTGAACTCCATTTGCAAAAAAAACACAGCACAAGAATTGCGCTATTTTGGTTGCTCTCTCTTTAAGAAAAAATCATTAATAAAAACAATCAAGAAGTCATATGTATCTCAAGATGGTACCAATAGAAACCACAGGTTGTCCCACAAGAAACAAGGCCGCACACAGCTGAACGGAAACATGACAAAGTTATGGTGGTCAGAAGATGGCGACAGAAAGTCATTTTTTAAAAACTTTTTATTTTTTAAAAGAAGCCCAACAGCAAACACTCTATAAATGTGTTATCATTGGAATCCTATTGACCCACATAAAAAAGTTTAATATCATTTTTGTTGCAGGGTATACGCTGTAAAAACATGACACCCCGAAATGGTGCAATTGCATTTTTTTTTTCATTTCACTCCACTTATAAGTTTTTTTAGTGCACCATATGACACATTAAATAGAACTATTGAAAATGAGAACTCGTCCCGCTAAAGACAAGCCCTCAGACAGCTATGTTGACAGAAAATTAAAAAAAATATGATTTTTAGAAGTAAGGAGGAGAAAAGCGAAAATTTAAAAAACCAAAAATGGCAGTGAGCTCAATGGGTTAAAATGATATGTTTCTGTTTTTTTCTCAGTAGGTTGCTGATGCCACACTGTATACTGGAATTTATTAGTTTGCGGTTTACAACCCCTTTAAGTGATGCTCCATCAAAAATATCTTTATTTTTCAATAACACAATCCCCCATTGCCACAGTAAAAACCGTTTCTGCCAACTCCGATGTCCACATGTTCAATTTTAAGCCAAGAAAGCTGTCTTCTTGATACGGACTCTTAAAATTGGTTGAGCCACAAAGAATATCTTTGAGTTTTCGTATGGAAAAAAAAGTAATTTGTTAAGAAACCTCCTTGACAGAATGATAAAGCATCCTCCTTTGTGTTTCCCCATAGCATACAGCCATGTGAATCAAAAGAAAAGCTAAGTTTACTGTAACACATTGACTGACAATTAGATTTTAAAAGTCTTGGAAATAAGATCTTATAATGGTACCTAATGGGATTCTGAAATAAAGTCTACTGTTCTCCGATGTCATCATTTGTAGAAATTAAAAGGAAAAATGCGGAAACTCGATTATTGCGGAAGCTGATCCTTAAGTGGGCTGTCAAACCAAGAATATTCTGGCGTCATTGGTACCGTGCATATTTTTTTTTTCTTTCCTGTGTTAGTAGATATTATTAGGACCTATAACATTAATATGGACGGATCAAATGTTTATCACTCTCCCGTAGCCTCGCGTGCAGATGGAAAATCTCTTGTACATCTCCTGTTCTGTCGAAAAAAAATTGTAGGATATTAAATTGAGCAATTAGTTGACTGTAAAAAAAATTGCAATCTGATCTACTGGCGGAGTATATTATGCTCTACAGAATCGAAAGCACTTTTTAGGAAGTTAGAAGTAGGTCAGAAGTTCTATGAATAACATATTCGTCTTACTTCTTCCTGAACAGTACCTTGGAAACTGAACCTAGTGAAATATCCTACTGGTTTGGAGGTGAGACAATAATTAAATTCCAGCTGCCACACGATTATTAAATTTATCCCTAAATGGGTTTTACCACCAAAGACATTTATTTCCCATCCACAGTATAGGGGATAAATGTCTGATCACTGGAGGTCCGAATGCTTGGATCTCCAATGACCATGAGACTGGAGCACCTGAATACCCTATTCACTTCTATGGGACAGGCAGAGATTGATGTACTCGGTTATCTCTCTCCATCCCATAGAAGTTAAGGAGTGGCAGTCAAGCATGTGCACCATCGTGTTATTCACATGGTGCATTTGGGTGCACCGGTTTCAGGAATACTGGGGGATCTAGTAGTTGGACATATATTTATCCACTATCCTGTGGACAGGGGATACATGTTTTTGGTTTGTAGAGCCCCTTTGAAAACACAAGCTCTCTGTAAAGACTATGAAAGGAAATAAATGTCAGATCACCTTGGGACCGATGGCTGGGATCCCCAGTGATCACGAGACTGGAACTCTTGAATGTCCCATTCACTTCTATGGGACAGGCAGAGATTGATGTGCTTGGCTATCTCTCTCCATCCCATAAAAGTGAATTGAGTGGCGGTTGAGAATGTGAGCCACCGTTCTGTTTATTCACTATCCTGTGTACAGGTGATAGATGTCTTTGGTTTTTAAAGCCCCTTTAAGGTCAATGAAAACACAAGCATTCTGTAAGGGATATGATAGAGGATAAATGTCTGATTGCCTGGAGCCCAAATGCTAGGATCTCCAACAATCAGAAGACCGGAGAACTCAAATGCCCTATTCACATCTATGGGACAGGCAGAGATCAATGTGCTCTACTATCTCCCTCCATTCCATAGAAGTGAATGGAGCGACGGTCAAGCATGTGCACTACCACTTTATCCACATGGGGCATTTGGATGCGCTAGTCTTAGGACCACAGGAATTTTAGCAGTTAGATCCCACAGTGATTATACATTTATCCACTATCCTGTGGATAGGAAACACATATATTTGGTGGTCAAACCCCTTTAAAGTCAACAAAAACTCAACTATCCGAAAGGGTATAAGAAAATTTAAGATATATATTAATCTACATTATGAGAAATCCTTGTCTGCTTTCTTCTAGAATTAGTGCTACAGCAGTTCATTGGTTATGTCTGGAATTACAGCTGAGTTACATTGACATGAATGGTGCTGAGCTGCAATGCCATATACATCCTATGAATGGAACAGGGGTCATGTATAGTAATCACCACATCATTCGCTATGTGTATTCGGGGCACGCAGTTTTTGTGATTCCCAGCAACTATACATTTATTATCTGTGGATATGTATTTACTAGAGAAACCCCTTTTAGATGTCCATATGCTAAGATAGCTGATGGATGGACAAAATCCAGCTTGGTCTATTTTTCCTTTCTTTAACATCTGCCTTCGGTGGAGAATAAGCAGTCCATCATACACTTCAGAAAATTAGCAGATTTGTCCACCTTTAATCTACTGTATATGGATTTAACAGGTTCTAAAATGTGGCAGGTAGGAGTACTCATGCAATAGGGTCACCCAAGACCTTCGGGCTTACTTGCGGTTGATAGACAGTCTGAGTCCCAGGAGCCGGAGTCCTGAGTGTCAAGTCAGTGCTGTTGCACAGAGACAGACCACATTCTTCCTCTTGAAACTGTATTCAATACAAACAATAACTTACAACCTTGGTCTTCAATTTTGGAGATAAATCACAGCTTGAAGCATTGTCCAATGTTGCTTTCATCCAGTGCCGAGTTTTCCTAATGAACGCTGCAGGGTCTCTTTGGCGCACACTGCCCTATTTTGCAAATTTTCCAACTCTTTTACGTCTTTCCTCTGTACTGATTGAGCTCAGATCATGCAGTTGAGCTTTGGCATTTGACCAAGTCACTGTAGGATTAACTTTCCTACATGTGGCAGCCCTTGGGAATATAGTTCTCCCTTCTGCCCAGTCGTCACAAAAACTACGTCACAACACCCCCCACATGGACTTTTATAACCTCTCAAGACCTCCTACTGTCCCAACATCTCAAGATCCTGCACTTAAAATCTTGGAGGTCACAAATTTTAAAGGAACAGTTCCAATTACTAACAAAGAGACTTTCTTAATAAGCAGTTGTGACACACAACCCAAAGAATCACCATCATTTTTGGAGAAGGTTGTCAAGGTAGGGAAACCCTGGTACATGGGCAGCTTAAATCTTTGCCCCAGGTGAAGGCAAGCCTAACTATGTCTCAGAGGGAGGCTTTGTAGTTGCTTTGGATTAACTTAGTACATTATACACTAGAATGAATAAATTATTCAACATTCAGTACTTTTATATGGCTGGAGAGCAAAACCGGAGTGCGATCCCAGCCTGACAATGTTGGATCTGCTCGAGAATTCTCTACAACGTTCTTGAAGGATAGACTGTAAATCACACTCACAAGGAGATTGATGTTGTTTGCTGAATACTTTCTAATGGTGTCAGGTAGGTGTGTATTCCTGAGGCTTAGGAATTATTTTTGTGGATGGCTCCCATCATTAAGGTTGATGATGTGCCTGCAACTAGGAAAGACGGAGGAATGTTCAAAACAGTGAAATGATTTGTATCTCTTTCCGTGCCAAAAACTTTCATCATCCATCGCTCTGACAGTTATGATTTGTTCAGGTTTTCTTCAGGGTGTTTGTAACAAAGCTTTGAATTTATTGTTTGGTGATTTGCATCTTTATTTCAACCATGTATAAAATTTGTGATGTTTAGAAGAAACACAATATTTTATATTTTATTTCGGTTCTGCGGGGAATGATGGGAGAAATGTAGACTGAACAAGACGCTGGGGTGTCGGCTCCGAACATTATTGCTGTCCTGGAGTTCTGTATCTGATTAATGGAATTAGCATGTTTTTATTTTTAGGTTTTAACTCTTGCGAATAGACCCAGGAATATGGTAATCAAAGTTCACTTACTTAAAGGGACATTCTGGTTACTTCATGCTTGTTTCAAGTTTTCACCATCCACTGGATTTCAATTTCAGCCCAACATATCTAAGTTACACATAATCTCATCGCTCTTACAGTAAAGAATCCCTCTTCATGCCACTGGCAAAACCTTCTGTTACATCCGAGCTGGACACAGAAACACCTTGCCTGACTTGAACGTAATACAATGCCCTAAAGCAGTATTTCCCAACTCCAGTCCTCGAGGACCCCCAACAGGTCATGTTTTCGGAAAATTCTATAGAGAGAACACCTGAACCCATTTCTGGGACAACTGACAACAATTCCATCTCCTGTGAATTGCTGAGGAAATCCTGAAATTAGGTCATGTTGGAGGTCCTTGAAGACTGGAGTTTGGAAAGACTGCCCTAAAGGGATGGATCTACACACCCACTATAATAATGGGGAGAACACAAACTATATATATATATATATATATATATATATATATATATATATATATATATATATATATATATATATATATAATATAGTGAAACCAAAAGTGTGGGGGATGGAGAAAGCTGATGCTATCCTGCTAATTCAATGAGACCTTACATAGAAGCAGAGTACTAGCCCTGATGAGGGCAACCCTGAAACTCCCTATTTGGAAAGAGGGATAATGTTTGTTACAATAAATGACATTACACGCAGTGTGGATGGATATAAAGCAACACACAATAAACCAGATGACATATCAATGTAGCTATAGCAGTAAGTCAGGAGAGTGATGTTACCCCAAATATCCAAAACTCCAAGCAGACTTATTTGACAGTTGAAGCAGGAGAGAAGCCATCAACGAGATCAGCAACACCTTCAGACAAGAGGTATAACTCCAAAAGGAAGAGATGGAATAAATGTATACAGACATGCACTGATTGGACGGCTGGGACATATACCTTCCAGCCAATCCAATCCTTACACACACCATCAGAGAAGTGCACATATCGGCACTTGATGCCAAAATGACACTGAACATGTGCTCTTGTGTGGATCACTCGGGCTAGAGTTAATGATGTGATGTCACCCCAGTCCCAATCCGACAAGCCATGCACCTTCCCTGCAAACACAAAAAATTCACCCCTGGTTACAGGCCTAGATTTAACCACTCCTAACAGTCGCAATAAAATTGGAAAAACCCTTTTGAAAATGTCACTTTTTATTCACCTTAAGTGCATTTTAACCCTCTCAGTGAAATAACTAATTTTAGCCATAAAAGCCAATAAATAGTTTCCCCTTTTGTCTTCCAGCAATTATAACTTTTTAATTTTTTTCATCCATGTAGCTGTATTACGTCTTGAATTTTGCAGTACGAGTTTTAGTTTTTATAAGAACTGATTTGGGGTACATATGACGTATTAAATAACTTTTAGTATTTTTTTTGCTGGTGGCAATGCAAAAAAATCAATTGTATCATTGTTTTTAGTTTTGATTGATACCATTTTGAAGCATATATGACCTTGTTATTATTTTTTACTCCTCATTTGGGCAGGGGAAGGATGATTTTTATTTTTTCAATGTTTAAAGCCTTGTATAAGGAGAAAAATGTTCAATTTTCTTCTTCTGTAAAAATGTTTAGATGCCACAGTCAGCAATGACAGCAGCATCTGCAAGGTTAAATGGTGTAGGGGAATGATTAGATGAGCAAGTCCTTATCATTTCACTCCTTTTCTGGGAAAAACCCATAATTGACAATCAGAGAGCAAATATGCTGTGTGAGTGATGGGGAGGGGGGGGGGCAGATTATGTGAACAAAAATTCATGCCGCCCCCTCCCCTGGGACAGTGATATACAAGAGAATCACAACCTTCTCTACTCTCCCCTCCTCTTTTCTCTCTCCTCTGCACACTCTGACTGAAAGTGACAGCTATAAATTCAGTATTACTGACCCCACTTCAAACAGCTGTAGCTCTGGATCTGTAAGGTCTATCAATAGGGTTTTGGTATCATTTTAAAGCCAATGATCTTAGCCTTAGAACAAACTCTTTTGACCAAAACTGTAATGTCCTTGTCCTGCAGAACGAACAGAGCTTGCCCCAAACTGTTAAGTGGTTACATGTTTGTTAGACAGATCATTTCTGATCCATGCTGGGCATTGTACAGCAGAACTCCCCACACTGTCTGGGCCTTAACATGGAACAACTGCAAATTGCCAATTTTTCCTGCTTAGCTATTTTTTAGAATTGATTTCTGGGAAATTGCATTTCCAATGGCATATGGCACACATTTAGCAAATAATGACCTCAATCTTTGGTTGGTTAATGTCTTCAAAATGTAATTTCCAGTGAAGTATTTGCATATTATCGTTCAGAATGAATTTGTATTCTTTGTACTGTTACTGATTCAGTTAGCTTATCTATCATAGTTTCTATGCCCAATAGAAAACTGTTATTTTTCACTCATGAGCTTAAATAAGTGTGACACTGTCTGTAATGTATCTTACAAATGCCCTGTGTCATGCTCTGAATACTCAGTGCCTAATACAATGATTCAAAAGGCAGCCAAGTATATAGTGTTTCCCAGAAGTTACTTCTCAGTGGGAGTAATTAATTTGTATAACGTCTCGAGGGAGAAGCATAAAACTCTTTCTGACCATTTTCATTGTTTCGGAGAAGCTGTAGGCGACGTAGAATTCTGTTCTTATTCTGTGTGTACACTTTAAAAGTGGGTTAAACAAGTACAAGACGGGAAATTACATCGAAGCAGAGAACATGACTTTATGTCATTCCAAAAAGCCAAATATTCTGACCATAAAATGAATTTACAGGATGTAGTCAAAAAGACGGATCCAGCGCCGTATCTCAATTCTGGTGTCCTATATTGAAATAACACTAGTGTACTTGAATAGGAAGACATGGATGAGCTACATGACGGTATGGCTCACAGGCCCCAGGGGCCCCGGAACATGGATTTTAATTTTGTATTGTGGCCCCTCTAAAAGGGAGTAAAATGCAATTGCAGAGTTGAAAAATAGCAAGTCCCATGGAACCGCTGCTATATATGGAAAGTGTACTCTAAGTGGCCTCCTGTTACAATGTATGCATGGAGTTATTCAACAATGCAGATCAGGACGAGCGCTATCATTGCGGGATGGCATTAGCGAACGGCAAAGTGCCAATTCAGTGCAGATGTAATGCAAATTACTAGCAAGAGCACAACCCAATTAGAAGATGATGCAAATTTCAGCTTGAACGTGTAGAATGAAATTTGGTGTGATTGCCTTGTTGAACCAGTGTTCATTCCAAGGACTCTCAACACAGATCAGTACCTGAATGTCTGGCAAATGATGGTGGATGACTTCCTGGATGATATGCCTGTATCGTACCAGAAGGAGGCCATTTTGAGTATACCTTTGCATAGGCCATACTACCAGAACTTACGTTTCCTTATATCAGACACAGCAACGGTTCCACAGCAATCTCTTCCGAAAAATCAGAAGACCTTAGAACTTGAATGCGCCATGTACAATGTAACTGATATAACACAGACAGCTGCATCATTCATGTCATTTTTTGAGTCCAATGAGTAATAATCCACAGTGCAGTGTGTGAAGTAAGTGAACCCCTGAATTTAATAACCTGTAGATCTCACTTTAGCAGCAGGTATCTCCACTAAACGTTTCTAGTAGCTATAAATAAGATTTACATAAAGCTGAGGAAACGTTATGAACCATTCCTCCCTGCAGTTCATTATTATTTCTGGAATGCCTTGTGTGCTCAGCCCTCTTCAGGTCATGGCAAGCATCTCCATGGGATTAAAGGGGTTATCCTAAAAACTAAAGTTATTCCCTATTCATTGCGATATTGCAGGGATTTTGTAAATAAACAAAACTTGTTTTCGATGAAGGACATCAAAAAGGCAGAGTTGAGGGTAGAGGGGAGCAGCATCATTAATTCTACCTAGGCAATTATCATTAATGTTTACTCTCTTTTCTTTGTCCATTATTGCCTTCTTCCCTCATCTTGATGGTCTCGAGTATCAATACTGATGCTAGTCCCCACTGCCATCCTTCAGAAGTTCATTAATACAATTTATTATGGTTTTTATGCATTTCATTGGCTATTACAGAAGGAAAACCTTTGGGTTACCGGCATGTTCCTTATTTTCTATTTTTTTGTGTCTGTTTTCGCCGGCTACATTGTCTCCAATTATTTTCTTTCTCCAGGCGGATTGATAAGTTATTCTTTCTGCATCTAGGAAAATAACATCAGTGGTTTTCATTTCTCCTCTTGTGTTTCACACTGATGGGAATGAGTCAGTGTTCTCCAGATATTTGCTAGGTGTGCATTGGGTTGTAATGTGAAAACTTCTTCATTGCTATAGGCTTTATAGAGACTTCAGTTCTTATTCGGAGCCCGACACTTATTGCTACATTATGTGTTTTATTCTCTTATAGTTGCTATATGTTAAGGCATTATAATATCTATAGTCATTTAAATAAACCAGGAATAAGCAAAGACAGCAATTCTGATATTATTATTATTTGCATTTTTTTACAGTATTCATCGCTTTGGATTTTAGTTTTTTGCTGTTGTTATGATTAACACTATATTAAAGGGGAAAGGGATTGTACCAAGATGCACAACTCCTTTGAGACTGCGGAGTTCTGCATGCTTCGCTGATAGCCCTGAGTCCCACTCTTGGCATTCTTGGCAAGTAACTGATTTTATTGGGTAGTCTGTGACCATTTCACATTTTCTCTGCAGTTCCGGCTGCTTGGTAACTATAGAATTACATGCATTCACATTAAAGGGGTTGTCCAGTCCACTTCAATCGGGCTTTATGGGTTAAAATGATAAACTGAAACATAGTTACCCATCTGTGGGATCCAGCTCCCCAGCCCCGCTATGGTCCCGGTGGTTGTTGTGATCGCTGTGACTACTGCACCCAATGAGAGGCTACAGCATCACCGTTCATTCTCCTCGCATCGGCGTTCCCATCCTGAGTGCCATGATGCTAGACTTCAGGAATGTGGCTGCAGCCTCTCATTGGCTTCAGCTGTCACCTGAGTTCCTGTGATGTCACCTATCACAACAATCACTAGGACTATAGCGGGGCTGCAGCGCTAGATCCCGGCTACTGCGGACGTTTCAATTTATTATTTTGACCTATACAGCCTGATTGAAGCGAGGTTGTCGGCTAAACAGACAACCCTTCTAATGACTGTACAGTAACAACAGGATGGCAGGAGATCCACCAGGATGGAAGCCACTCATACTGTTCAGCTCTCCATTCTGGGACACTGACAGAGGTCTAGAATTGGGGGGCGACACACTGTGATGTTCAAATGTCTTAAAAGGGCACATGAATAGATGAAGCTTATAAAATAATAGTGTCCAGTAGTGACATTTTTACAGTACTAGTGCTCATTAGCATTCCTCTCACAGTAATAATTTGTCAAGTTGGGTATCACAAGGCTCTGTTCTGGGCCCAGTGTTGTTCAACTTTTTTATAAATGATCTGGAGGATGGAATTGAGGGGAAACAAATCAAATTTGCGAACGACACAAGACTAGGAGGGATAGCTAACACTAGGGAAGAGAGAGAGAGGATTCAAAAAGATCTAGAAAAGCTTGTACAGTGGGCGGCGACTAACAGAATGGTATATAATAAGGAGAAATGTAAAGTGCTATATCTGGGCAAGAAAAATGAAAGAAGCACATACAGAATGGGAGAAATTGGGCTAAGCAGCAGCACATGCGAAAAAGACTTGGGTATACAAATAGATCATAAACTGAACATGAGTCAACAATGTGATGCAGCAGCAGAAATGGCAAACACAATTCTGGGATGTATTAAGAGAAGCATAGAGTCTAGATCACGTGAGGTCATTATCCCCCTCTACTCTTCCTTAGTCAGACCTCATCTGGAATACTGTGTCCAGTTCTGGGCCCCCCACTTTAAAAAAAAACATTTGCAAATTGGGGCAAGTTCAGAGAAGAGCAACCAGGATGGTGAGCGGTCTGCAAATCATGTCCTATGAGGAACGGTAAAAGGACCTGGGAATGTTTAGCTTGCAAAAAAGGAGGCTGAGAGGAGATGTAATAGAAGTCTACAAATATCTGAAGGGCTGTCACAGTGCAGAGGGATCAGCCCTATTTTCATTTGTACAAGGAAAGACTAGAAGCAATGCGATGAAACTGAAAGGGAGGAGACACAGATTAGATATTAGACAGTGAGGGTGATCAATAAGTGGAACAGGTTGCCATGGGAGGTGGTGAATTCTCCTTCAATGGAAGTGATCAAACAGAAGCTGCACAGATATCTATCTAGGATGATTTAGTGAATCTTGCACTGAGAAGGGGGTTGGACCCGATGATCCTGTAGGTCCCTTCCAATAGAGCCTCTCAGTGATCCCCTCACAGTAAATGTGCCCCTTATTGGCCCCTTTACAGTAATGGTGGCACTTTGTGGCACATTTTGACTAATAGCATCTCTTTATGATCCTCTCAGTAAGACTGCCCCGGTATACTCCTGCTAAGTAATAATTCCTTCATATGCCCCACCCAATAAAACACCTTTTTATGCTGTAAAATTTAAAAAAAGTCTTTATTCACCTTATTTCTTCTGTATGCTCTGTGCCACTCCAGTCCCCTCTTACTTCTTGGTAGTGCAATCACATGAGTGATGCAGCCAATTCCTGTACTGAGTGTTGGTAAAACTGAGACCTTTGATAGGCCACAGTGATTTAATTTTACTCCATTCTTGGCTGCTCCTGCAGCACATGTCTCTTGCCTTTCGGGATGGTGGGATAACATCCAAAATCGGGGACTGTCCCGCTGAGTACAGTTGGAAAACATGGTTAATAAATCCTAGTGGATTGCATTGACTATAAAATCACTATGATATGTCCTTAGAAACATAAAAACCAAGTTCACTCACAGATCCATCAGAAATGGAAGGCTTGATACAAATGGGAGCAAAGTCATAAAGCATATCTGGGTTTCCACAAGTTTTCTAGAAAACACCAGGTTCTCCTTACTTGTCCATTTGCTGCTGTGTGCACTCTGGTTCGTGTTTTATAAGTTTTGATTTTCATGTAGTTTTCCCCCGGTTTGCAATCCACTTTCAGGGAGAGGCAGAGTAGCAAGTCTAGTATTCTGCCAGTAGCTCACTGTTCTGCACTTCCTTACTCTGTCTTCTAATGCTGCATTGCACAGTCTGTAGTCTAATCAGCAGGGAAGCACTATCTTAATGCCCACCCCTCTGCTCTCTCAGGATGATTCAGACATGTAGGCCAAATGGTAAGTAAACTCAATATAATGTGTATACACACACATATTGTTATCACAGCATCTGCAGATCTGTCAGCCTGCAGCCTCTGAGTGCACAGGAGCGTCCCTATTAAGATAGCTCCTCCACCCATCACCAAGAAAATGTCCCTGTGTCCTTGTTGCTACAGAAGCTAATAACATTGAGTAGATTGCAGAGAAGCTGGATGGGAGACCCTTTAAACATGGTTTACAGTGATAAAGCATCAACATTTTTAATGCAAGTATATAACAGAGTTGATGAGACTAACACAAACTTGTAGATGAGTTCTCTGAAATGTTGGTGCCCCTTTAACAATTTCCACATTTCTTAAGACATAAGGATTTCTTTTTTCTCAAGACAAAAGAACTCATATGAGTAAAATCACTAACAATCCCGACCTCTAAACAGATTTTTTATTTGAAGATCCTAAAATATTTTCCCAGCACCGAATGCAAAACTAAATACGGAGCGGAGTAATATATGTAGCCTTCATATCGCTGCACTTCATAAATAACGTCCCTCTAACATCTGCATGATATTGTGCTTTGTTATCTTTCACTTTATGTCTTAGTATGTACAACCTCAAGTGTTTTCCCTCACCGTCCTCGTACTGCAGAGAAAGATCCAGTTACACCTTGCATGAAAGCGGTTAAAATGACAAACCCTGAATAAGCCATAAAAAATGTTTTTTTTTCTTTAACAATGCCCAGTATTTCTACAGACAAGCAATTTACTTCAATTTTACATTTCGGTATTGGACGTTGTCCAATTTCTAATTTTTGCCTTGAGCTGGCTCCTGCAGCAGCCAGGGGGAAAAAAAAGAAGCTGCTCGAAAGAAAACCAAAGTGTATTTAGCAATCACGTAAAATGGGCTAAGTATGATTTCATGATTAATGATTTCTTATTTTGGCCCGGCGAATGACAAGTGCAAAAATGTTTTTCCATTTGTTTCATTTTAGTAAGTGACTACTGAAGCTTCCAAAACCAAAATGGATAAAAAACAAGATGCAGCTTAACTGATACAAAAGAGCGGAGATTATGTGCAGTACCTCATCGAGAACCTGATGGAACAAACAGAGAAAGAAATCTTTCAACAGATGACGAGTGAAACAGTCAAACAAAGTAATGTAATCGTGCTGGGAGGATACTGGGTTCCAATATGGAAACTTGCCACATTGTGTACACTTTTTAGAAGGGTATAGTATATAGGGGGCAGTCCGGAGGGTCTCCTTAACTTGTTTTTAACCTCTTTGGTTTTCAATATATTCACAAAGACACGATATATATTTGGTCTATACAAGGAGCGCTCAAAAAGACCGATCGGCGCTGCATCTCAGTTCTGGTGTCCTATATTAAAATAATAATAGTGTGCTTGAATAGGAAGACATGGATGCACTATAGAATGGTATGGCACACCGGCTGCTAGAGGCTCCGAACATGGATTCAATTTTGTGTAGTTTATGGTGCTTATAGGTGGGGACAGGTACCTTTTAGGCAATGTATGTTACTAATTTCCCAATGTTACAAGTGGAAAAACTAGAATGTTGCTCTTTATGCAATACTAGTAGAATTATCCGGCTTCGTAAGAGTGTTAGCATTGTTTCTCCATTTGGCCGATCAGAAGCCACCAAGATTGACTGTACTGACATTTTGAATTGCAATGGAAAGCAGCATAAGGCCTCTTTCATAGAAGCATATATTGGCTACCGTTTTCACGGCCGGCTGATATACGCTATCATCTGATGCATTGGATTCCATTGCATCAGATCACATGGCCGTATTCCCGCGGCATGAAAGCGCCTGTCCAGGCCAAAATAGCACTGAGCTCTTTCACGCTGGCCCGCAAAGATAGTCCTAGAACTATCTATCGGCTGGAATATGTTGGCCGCTGCATGAGCTCCTATGGAAGCCAATGACAGCGGCCGGAGAAGGGAGGTGGGAAGGACTTTAGCAACATGACTGCTAAACTTCCTCCCTCTTCTCTCCTTCTTTCTCCTTCCCTCCAGCTGTTTGCAGCCATGTGAAAGAGACCATATGCTTATCTGTCCAGGTAGTAGCTCCTCATTGATTAGCATATCGTATCTGGTCAGCCTGGAGGCTGGTTTGGGTCTGCTGGGGAGTCTCCACTGCTTATCTGTCTTGCTAAGACTGCAGTCATGCCTCAATCTGCTGGGGAGTTTCAGTAGTTTGCTGTTGGTTGTGATGCATGTTTGATTTTATATTCTGAATTTTTATGAATATGTTGAGAACGGCAGGTCATAGAGAGCTGAAACCAGGTTAAAATTTTCCAAAGCACCTGATTTACTTATGTGCAAAATTTGGTGCAGATGGTCCAGTCGTTTGGCCATGCATAAAGACTAGACAATAGAGATGAGCGAGCACCAAAATGCTCGGGTGCTCGTTGCTCGAGTCGAACTTTCTGCGATGCTCGAGAGCTCATTTCGAGTAACGAACCCCATTGAAGTCAATGGGGGACTCAAGCATTTTTGTATATGACCGATGCTCTTCACTTGTGAAAAACCAGAAAACATCAGAAAGTCATGAAAACACCACAGAAACGGATAGGGAAGGGCAGGGGCAGCATGCAGGGCTGCATCTCAGGCTCCCAGGTCCCACTATTAAGCCACAATAGGGGCAAGAGTCTGCCCCCCCCTAACAATTTTTACTTCGGACAAACCCTCATTAGCAAGGCACACCTTAGCAAACCACCACACTACCTGCAACCAAGCACAATCACTGCCTGGGGGTCACACCACTGCCTCTTCTCCTGAGTTACATGCTGCCCAACCCCCCGCATGACCCTGCGTCCACAGCGCACACAAAAGTTTCCCTGCGCAGCCTGCAGCTGCCCTCATGCCACACGCTCGCTTCATAGCTACACCACCCTCATGTCTATTTCCAAGTGTGTCTGCGATGAGGAGGAACCAGAGGCACACACTGCAGAGGGATGGCAGGGCCAGGCAGCGACCCTCTTTGTAAGGGAGGGGGGGGCGATGGCCCACAATGCTGTTGAGAATCGATGATAAATTGATGTACAATCATCATTCCAATCCCGTGCCACCTCCGTCGCAAAATAGTCAGAAGCCGCAAACGTGGGCATAAAGGCGACTTAGGTGCCAGCCCAGCACTTCCATGCATCTCCACAATGCAGCAATACACTGTGTGGGAAGCACGTGAGCAGGCCCAGGGTCAGGCTCGGTCCCAGCCTCCATCTTGTGTGACCCAGGGTGCCGTGAGTTGCAGAGCAATGGGAAATCCATGTGTCCACACACTATTCATTCTGTGTAGGTGTTAGATAGCTCAACACCGCAATGGAAAGTCTTTGAGTTCCTTGGGCTTGCCTATGCTGTCCGTGCACAAAGATGGTATTACACAAGAAGAAATCAGATCGCCCAAACATGGCAGACTTTCACCCCGCCAAGGACCTCGGCCCACATTTCTACCCTAGTCAGTCAGTGTATTTGTGCCAGACAGGTAAAGCAACGCAATGGGAACTCATTGTGCACTCACAGCATAGGCTAGCCCAAGAAACTCAAGCATGGTATTACACATGAGGAAATAAGAGTGCTCAAACATGGCAGAGTTTCACCCTACGAAGGGCCTCGGCCTACTTTTCTGCCCTAGTCAGTCAGTGGGTTTGTGTCAGAGAGGTAAAACACCGCAATGGGAAGTCTTTGTGCACCCACTGCATAGGCGAGCCCCAGGAACTTAAAGATGGTAATACGCATAAAGAAATCACAGCGCCCGAACATGGCAAAGTTACACCCCGCCAAGGACCTCGGCCCACATTCTCAGCAATCGTGGGCATAAAGCGGACTTCGATGCTAGTACAGCTGTGAACGTCTCATTAAATTAGTTGCGTTGCTTTCACCGCTCCAAAGACTGGATTAACGAGGAAGAAGTTCCATAGGCCCAACCTGACGCTGTTGCAGTTTCCCCAGGACATAGGCCTCAGCCCACACCCTCAGCAAATGCGGGCATGAAGCGGACTTTGATGATAGTCCATCTGTAAAGGTCTCATTAAATCAGTTACGTTTTCTTTCACCGCTCCAAAGACTGGATTAACCTGGAACAAGTTCCACAGGCCCAACCAGGCGCAGTTGCCATTTCCCCCAGGACATAAGCCTCAGCATACACCCTCAGCAATCGCGAGCATGAAGCGGACTCCAAGGCTAGTACAGCAGTGAACGTCTCATGAATGCAGTAACGCTCCTCTTCTTTGGCGCCAAACCAGTGCCTCAGATAACTGTGGTAACACAAGAGAAAATACATGATGCCCAGTGCTGAAACCCTGACCCCAAGCAGGAGGAGGAGGTGGCCTTACAAGGCAAAGAAACCATGACCAGGACCCGCTGTAGCCTGTGTGGGAAGTATGTGAGCGGGCCCTTGGTCAGGCTCGGTCCCAGCAAACACCTTGTGTGGCCCAAGGTGCCGCGAGTGACATAGCAATGGGAAATCCATGTGTTCACACACTAGTCATTCTGTTTGGGTGCCGGATACCTCATCGGCAATGCAAGGGGAAAGCCATCTGCACTCTGCACCCTACCCAAGTCAGTCACTGACTTTGTGCCAGACAGGTAAATCCCCGCTATGGGAAGTCAGTGTGCACCCACAGCATAGGTGGGTCTTGGGCAATCCAAGACATGAACCATGAAGAAATCAGAGTGCCCAAACATGGCAGACTTTCACTGCGCCGAGGACATAGGCCTCTGCCCACACCCTCAGCAATCGCGAGCATGAAGCGGACTCCGATGCTAGTACAGCTTTGAACATCTCATTAATGCAGTAATGCTCCTCTCCTTTGGCCCAAACGAGTTTCTCAGATAACTGTGGTAACACGAGAGAAAATACATGATGCCCAGTGCTGATCCCCTGACCCCAAGCAGGAGGAGGAGGTGGCAAAGAAGGCAAAGAAACCATGACCAGGACCCGCTGTAACCTGTGTGGGAAGGAGGTGGCAAACAAGGCAAAGAAACCATGACCAGGACCCGCTGTAACCTGTGTGGGAAGTATGTGAACGGGCCCTTGGTCAGGCTCGGCCCCAGCAAACACCTTGTGTGACCCAAGGTGCCGCGACTGACATAGCAATGGGAAAATCCATGTGTGCACACACTATTCATTCTGTTTGGGTGTCGGATAGCTCAATCAACACCGCAAGGGGAAAGCCATCTGCCCTCTGCACATTACCCAAGTCAGAGAGTGTATTTGTGGCAGACAGGTCAAACACCGCTATGTGAAGTCTTTGTGCACCCACAGCATAGGTGAGCTGAAGGAACCCAAAGACAGTAATCAACATGACGAAATGACAGTGCCCAAACATGGCAGACTTGCACTGCGCCGAGGACATAGGTCTCTGCACACACCCTCAGCAATCGTGGGCATAGAGTGGGCTCCAATGCTAGTACAGCTGTGAACGTCTCATTAATGCAGTTACGCTGCTCTTCTTTAGCCCAAACCAGTGTCAGATAACTGTGGTAACACAGGAGAAAAAACATGATGCCCAGTGCTGATCCCCTGACCCCAAGCAGGAGGAGGAGGTGGCATTACATGGCCAAGACACCATGACCAGGACCCGCTATAGTCTGTGTGGGAAGCACGTTAGCGGGCCCAGGGTCAGTCTCGGTCCCAGCCTCCACCTTGTGTGACCCAAGGTGCCCTAAGTTACATAGCAATGGGAAATCCATGTGTCCCAACACAGATAGCTCAACACTGCAAGAGGAAGTCTTTGAGTTCCTTGGGCTCGCCTATGCTGTAAGTGCACAAAGATAGTATTACACAGAAAGAAATCAGAGTGCCCAACCATGGGAGAGTTTCACCCCGCCCAGTAACTTGGCCTCGGCCCACAATTCTGGCCTAGTCAGTCACTTTATTATTTGTGCCAGATAGGTAAAACACCGCGATGGGAAGACTTAGTGCACCCATAGTATAGACAGACCCCTGTAACATTCCTGTAGCAAAAGTATAAACAGACCCCAGTAACATTTCTGTAGCACAAGTATAGGCAGACCCCTGTAGCATTTCGGTAGTAAACGTATTTACAGACCCCAGTAACATTTCTGTAGCAGAAGTATAGGCAGACCCCTGTAACATTTATGTGGCAGAAGTATAGGCAGACCCCTGTAACATTTTTGTAGAAGCAGTATAGGCAGATCCCTGTAACATTTCTGTAGCAGAAGTATAGGCAGACCCCTGTAATATTCATGTGGCAGAAGTATAGGCAGACCCAATTAACATTTCTGTAGTAACAGTATAGACAGACCCCAGTAACATTTCTGTAGAAAAAGTATAAATGCTGATGAAGTAGTGGAAACAGCAGATCAAGGTGCAAAGCAATGAAGTTTCTTTATTTCTTTCCTCCCAGACAGAAAAACACGACGTTTCGACTACAAGAGTCTTTGTCAAGTACTTGACAAAGACTCTTGTAGTCGAAACGTCGTGTTTTTCTGTCTGGGAGGAAAGAAATAAAGACAAAGACTGTTGTAGTCGAAACGTCGTTTTTTTCTGTCTGGGGGGAAAGAAATAAAGAAACTTCATTGCTTTGCACCTTGATCTGCTGTTTCCACTATTTCATCAACATTTGTACTAAAGAGCGGCTTGGCTTGGATCCCAAACCCAGTGGGCGTGCAGGATACCTGTTCAAACCATATGGTACTCATATTGTGCTGCTGACAACTTTTTTGCCTTTGTAGAAAAAGTATAGGCAGACCCCTGTAACATTTATGTGGCAGAAGTATAGGCAGACCCCTGTAACATTTCTGTAGTAACAGTATTGACAGACCCCAGTAACATTTCTGTAGTAACAGTATAGACAGACCCCAGTAACATTTCTGTAGTAACAGTATAGACAGACCCCAGTAACATTTCTGTAGTAACAGTATAGACAGACCCCAGTAACATTTCTGCAGCAGAAGTATAGGCAGACCCCTGTAACATTTCTGTAGTAACAGTATTGACAGACCCCAGTAACATTTCTGTAGTAACAGTATAGACAGACCCCAGTAACATTTCTGCAGCAGAAGTATAGGCAGACCCTTGTAACATTTATGTGGCAGACGTATAGGCAGACCCCATTAACATTTCTGTAGTAACAGTATAGACAGGTATAGTTGGATTCCTCAAGTTGTTGCACATATAAAAGTATATTACTTTACTAGAGAAAAATTAAGGTGATAGGCCTTCTTTAACAGGTTACAAGCAGTTATGCAGGTGGTACTTTTGAGCCTGGGTTCACTTAGGCCTATATTTGGAACCCTCCCTCTCTCAACAAGTCCCTTACTACTTGGCACACCACCTCTTCAGCTGGCCATACACTTGAGAGAATGGTTACTCAAAATAGCCAACTTCGGCTATTTCTGGAAACCATTGGCTGCAAATGTAACACGAATGATTGCTTGTGATAGCCAATGGTTAGAATTAAGATTAGAATTAAGGTGACAGACTTTCTTTAAGCCGGAAGTATCTCATTGCGATCAAATAAGAGTCTATTTGTGGAGTCCAATTCATCATATGTTTCTAGATTGGCAACCTATGGTACAGACGAGGACTTTACACCAGGAACGGGGTCACGGGCTCGGTAATAAGACGATCAACCAAATTTCTGATCATGGTTACGTCTATCTCAACAAGCTCTAGGAGATGGCTATACTTCAGCAGCTGAGTTTTCTTGGTATTGTCTTAGAAGTGTCTTATTAATTAGCATGCACGTATCTCAAGAGCAAGTATGCAAAATTCTTTTGTTTCAACAGTAATTAGAGCAATAAGAAATGTATCGGGAGAAGATACTTGACATGAATGGGGTAATTGTATGTATCATGTTCTGCACTGATTTGATACAGTAGCTATTTTCTCAGCACCAATTAAAATGCCAAAAATTATTGTAAGGCAAAAGGTACATTGTCTAAGCAAGGCGTGATACAAGAATGAAACCCAAATAACTTAATTAATGCCTAATTCGTCTTGTTTGACATGGTTATTAATTCAATTAAATTCTATGGCTACGAAAGCCCACCACTAATAAAACAATGAACGCTTCGTTTCCACGTGCCTCTGTGCCATGTATACCATTATCTGTTAATTACATCCATTTCACATGTGCACCCCAAACATTAAAAGGTGACCTTGGCTCTTCAAACGAGAAGTGTAAAGCAAGACCCTGAGAAATATAATGAATTATTGATTTGACAGGAAGCACTTAATAAATGTTTTACAATCTTCTTATTAAGCAATTTACTAGTTGCATTAAACAGTTGGATAAAATATCCCTGTTGCGATGGTTGTATACCAGCTGTACACTCAGCGGTGTCCTGGCACTTCATTTAAGTAGTAAACACAAAAATCAAACAAGCAAAATTGTTAAAATGCTAAAGGATCTTCTTATCTGTATAAGATGGCGAGAGATTATGCCTTCTTCTGGAGGCTGTGGCGTAGCTTCTAGTTGCAGGCAATTCTCCATTGGGGGTTGTTTATCAAAATACACAAAAGTTGTCAATGTGGGCTTACATGTAAATCAGAGCCTGCATATGTCTAAAGAGTCAAACATAGATTAGATTTATCCAAATACATAAATGGCAGACAGTTTGAGCTTGCCTTAGTATAGACAATCAATATTTACATTAGAACTGGAGATTCTCTGTTGAGGAACCTTGGCCAAAGAAGAGGACCACTGCAAAGAGCGTCCTTCGCTCTGGAGGACCTAGATTATTTGTTCATTATTCAGGCAGGCGCTGCTGTTAATAGTTTTAATAGGCTCTGTAGTTTGATGAACATACAATGTAGACATTGAGTAATAAATAGCAATAGCCACAAACTGAGAAATTAGTAATTCTTTCTCGAAGGAACAGAAAGGCGTTAGAAGTCCGTCCGTATGAGTTTGTGGCAAGGGAGTGCTTAGTGGAAACCAGAGGTAATCTAATGATAGCCCTGGTTGTCCTCTGCAGAAGCTCGGACTACCGTGTCAGCAAGTGGATATACATGAAATAGTCTAGAACAGATCCGGAATAAAAACCAACAGGGCAATATCGATTATTCTAAAGAGACAAAAAGGGGTAACTGGAGGGGAAAGAGTAAAGGGTGAAACAGAGGAGGGCGTAACGAGTCAACAGAAACGAGGACAGCAACCACAGGACCTTCAATTAAGACAGCTTTGCATGTGGAAATCAATCAAGTTGTAGCGCCCAATAGGTGCCCAGATCTCGTAAAATGAGTCTAAAGAGTTATTTCAGCAAGCAGTTAAATATTCCATGTTCCTAACATTGTTTATAGAACTGATGAACATTTCATTTTGTGCTGGAGTATATTTACCATATGACCTTGTCATTTAATGGTTCTTGGACCTATTTCAATTCTTATCTACCAGAAACGTGATCCCTGCGTTGCCATCTGCATTGTTAGCATACACTATCCTACCAAAAGTAATTGGATACCTGAGCAAGAATCAAAAGTACCATTTTTTTTTACATATGTTAATACTTAATGGGACTCCTTTGGCCCTAATGACTTCAAATACTGTCTGTGGCATACTTTCTATTAACACCTGTTTTAGAGGTATTTCCCTCCATTCATCCTGCAAACATCCGGCAAGTTCGCTCAAAGAAGATGGATAGTGTTTATATTTCCTAACCTGATGTTCATCCCAAAGACATTCAGTTGGGTTTAGGTCGGGATTCTAGTCTAGTCTAATCATGGAACATCCATATCCTCAAAACAGTGTAAAACTGCTTTGAATTTGTGACAAGGCGCGTTGTCTTGTTGGAAGTATGGCTGACCCCTTTTCGAGAGAATTGCTACATTGTCCGCAGCACATTATTGTGTACAGCGTTAAGGCACACCTCTGTGTTCATGTTCTTGCCACCACAACCAACGGACCATGACTATGCCACATAAAAAAACCCAGACCATAAAAGAACCTCAATTGTACTTAACTCTTTGCACAACGCACTCAGCAAAAAGTATTCCCCGGGTACCTCCCAGGTGCTAGGTATAATTGTGCAATGGTGCTGGGTATGAGATAGGGGGTACCTCCTGTTACTAAGCAACTCCCGAGTTAATAAAATTCGGAGTGACTAAATTAGGATTGAGTGATGCAGCAGATAATGGTCTGGGAAGAAGAGAAAGCACTATAGTTATAAGGGCTGCCGTGAATCTTAGGGACATAGGATTACAAAACCGAACTTCAAACCGAGTACTATACTGAGCATTGCATATGTGCTAGTAACTGCTTATTATTGAAGATTCTGCACCATCTGCTCACAAAACCCAAAGTACCCACTAATACATAAAAGTTTTATTGAACAGTGATGTGGTCTGCCCATGTTGATTTACTGATCGACTGCCAAATACCAGGCAAAGCTTGTGACTGGGCCTTCACCCACTGTTTCCTGGTAATGATCCCCAGGAACTGAAAATAATGGAGTGGATGGGACCTGTGGTCTCCTGCACAGTACGTCTAGACAAGAACCTGCCAGAAACCCTCCTTCTTATGGGTCTATTTCACTGCAAGCAAATGAAATACTTATGCAGCATCCAAGGAGCAGGCCCACAGCCGAGGAGATGGCGGGGTAGATACGGACCTTGTTATGGTGGCGTTACCTTCTCCACCCCTGGGGGTAGCTCGGGACCCATCCAAGTCACTGCTGGGGGAGGTCACAGGGAAAATGTAACCGGAGGTTACCTGCAATTTTCTTGTCACTCGTGACGCCACGGTTCTGTCCACTGCGATGAATCTCAGTGAAGTAAATAACTTAGTCCACACACAGGAATACTTTCCAGGACAAATCAGGAACAGTCGGTTATCTCAGTTTACTGAAACTTCAGCAAAGGAATCTAGGATGCACTAGGATTGCTATGGGGCACTTACATAATTCTTCCCCCAAAAAACTAAAGATGTACAACACTGTAGCAAAACAAAAAAATAGAAAAGGGTGACTGGTAGGATTAGATCTAGACCTCCTGTCTCATACACACATCTCATTCAAACATAAGCAGTCAGTTAAATGCAAGCAAAACTTTTACTTTAACTGGCATCACTCTCCTGCACATTTGCTTAAACACTTAAAATGCTGCATGAAACATTTTGAAATAAAACTATGCATTAGTGAATAAACAACTTTAAAGTCTTTTGGGGGTTTAACGGGGACAAAATAAAGTCTCTGAAAAAGAGTCCAAAACAACTGGAGTCTTTTTCACGAGGAGTGGTCCGGTGGGTTCCTCTGTCTCCGACTGTGTGCTGAAATCAGTTGGTGTAGCACTGCTGCTCCATGACCATATTCGCACGGATGAGCACAAGGACGGGCTAGAACGCTCTCACCTCCCGGCCCTCTGGGTCACCGTCCTCCTCCTGCACCGGCTCAAAACAGTCATTCACTCACTGCTGCTAGGCTTGTGGCAAGTCCTGCAGGTCAGAAGTCGGTTCCAGACAAACATATGGCACTGGAATACCACGGAGTGGCTGTTGCAATCTCGCCGGGTGTCCTCTCTGCCGGTCATCCACAAAGTAGAACCCAAAGTTTGAGTCCCTATATTCCCAGATGAACGGGTACAGCGATGGTGGTGGAGCAGCTCTCACCTCCTGGTTATCATGATGGATTAAAATCCAGGGAGACCAATGCAATTCCACAAAGCCTCCAGGAAATCGATACCGCTGCAACCTCCAAAGCCTTTTCTCCGCTGGATGAGCAGTATAAGGAGAAAATACATCCACTGCAGCAACAGAGTCACTGTCCCGGGGTTCCACCAGTCTCTCTTTTGCTAGTGGTGACTTGGGTGAAGCGTTAGACATCAGCTCCTGCAGCTGCAGCTCATCACCCCAATAGAACCTGGGTTGGGGTGGAGGATATCCTGTAGGGATGCAGTGAAGAGTGGTGGAAGAAGTCATACTGTCCACAGGGGTGCTCAAGATGATCTGTTGGGACAAGTCCAGAGGCTCACTCACCAGCATTGACGACTCCTTCCCTATGCGGTCCTCAGCTTGCTATTGTTGCATTTGCTCCATGGTGGGGCTGGCCCCCCTACTTTTCCTACAGCCATGGCGGGAACTGAGGAGTGGAAATGTTTTACGGGTTCTTCAGTGGTGAAGGAAGAAGAAGCCTGGGTCCCATTTTGGGCCTCCACGTTGTCTTCCGTATCTTCTGTAATAAATTGTAAATTAGGTAGTTCTACCTAGTCTCGCAGCACCACACGTTTGTTTCTCAGGGAATAACGCATCCTGTACAGATAAGAATGTGATTAAAAATCCTATTTTCTTTGCAATTTCGCAGGTGATTCTGCCTTGATTCTGTAACTTGCTTAGATGGCCGGAACCAGACGCAAACTGAGCAGTCCATATGAACTCAGACACGGGCATAGACTTCTGTGTCTGGAGAAACTGTTATAGGCGCTTCTTCTTCATCTTTTTAATGAAGGTGCAAAGAGATCATCCTGTCCGTGACGCCATAACTCCGCCCTGCAGTGTCCAAGGAGCGTCCAAGGAGAACTTTGATCTGCCCTTGTATTATATCTCATATTACATTGACCATGTGGCCAGAATAGCGAAAACAGCTGAGCTACACTGTTTCTGTAACTCCCATAGAACTCAATGGGAGTTGAAGGGTAAACAAGTCCTTGTTGTTTGCGCTGCCCAGAAGGCCGTCTATGAAATAAAAAAGCAGAGCAAAGCAGTAGCTTTTGGCTGGTCTGGCAGCTACTGCACATACACTCCAGAGTTCCGGGCCACCCAACAGAGCATTGCATATGGAGTTAGCAATACGCAAGCACTGGTCATCTCCCCTCTCCATAGCAGTGTTGGTTGGTTCCCTAGCAAGAAGCAGTAAACAACTGGACAGAACACTTCAGCTTTTTAAGAGAAGGGGACATTTTGAAATGGGTGAGTGCTTTACTTTCAAATTTGCAGCACATTGAAATGGGGGTCTCTCGAGATGGGGATACCCCTTTAAGAAAACAGCATGGCACACTGAGCTAC
This sequence comes from Eleutherodactylus coqui, assembly GCF_035609145.1. Taxonomy (NCBI): domain Eukaryota; kingdom Metazoa; phylum Chordata; class Amphibia; order Anura; family Eleutherodactylidae; genus Eleutherodactylus; species Eleutherodactylus coqui. The sequence continues at coordinate 305,048,978 of NC_089839.1, forward strand.
ACTGTTCTATATCTCCAAAGCTATGGAAACAATGTAGCTTACTGCGCTGTTTGAGTAACTCCTACTGACTTCTATGGAAAAAACGACATGGAGCAATCCATTTCTGCTATTTCCATCACCCTGACCACTCCCTCATTCAGGGTAGCCAGGGGCCATGGGGATCCTAACTCATGATAGGTGTGGGTCCTGCCCACGAGGATATGCTATAAAAAATAGGAAATGGGATTATGCCTTTACATCCCAACAAACCTCCTTAAAATCACTAATATGCTGAAAATATTTTTTCCTATACTAGAGATATGTGAATTAGTTTGTGAACCCCCTGAGGATAAGTAGAGGTGTGAAGAAGTATAATTTATACTTAGCTCTATAGAATGAGAAAAAACTATTATATATCTTTGAAGGATAAAACAAAACAGAAATCAAATAATTGGGGCGTTAATTAATCTCTTACTGAAATGGCCTCTGATAGCTCAGCCAGAAGCTGACACCGAGTTGATGATGACATGGCTGTTGATGCATTTTGGCCGTCCTGAAGAAATATCTGGCATTCCTGAGCGATATCTGTAATCATGGAAACAATCATTTCTGCTCAGAATTCGTCTCCTGGGTTTCATTTCAGACATTATAAAATATTGTAAGCACTCCGTACACCTTGCCAAGTGACAGCCGCAGTTAGGTCTTCATCACCCAACTGGTATGTCCATAAGATCTATTTCCAGTGGTAAAATATGCCTATATACACCCCTCCTCGTACCTAATCTCTTCTCTTCATTCCTCCATACTCTCCTTTTTCACATTTTCATTTTCTCCATGTCCTTTCATCTTCACCTCCCTCATTCTCTCTCTTTCTTTTCTCGTTCTCTCTCTATCACTGCCTTCTTTCTCAGGGGGGGGGGGGGGGGGGGGGCAAGCCTTTATGCCACCCAAGACAAGCTTTACAGGCATTAAAAGTGCCAATGCATTAGATACTAATACGTACTATATTTGAACCAGAGACCTGTCTAAAGTAAGTAATAGTGCCCCAGTAGTAAGTGTGCCCCTTAGCAGCCCCAATAGTTTTAGTGACCACCTTAATGGCTCCAATAATAATAGTGTCCCTATTAGTGGTTCCAGTAGTAATTAGAGATGAGCGAACGTGTTCGGCCCCGCCCCTTTTCGCCCGAACACCGAACTTTGCGAGCAATTCCGTGCTCGGGCGAAAAAAGTTCGGGGGTCGCCGTGGCAGCGCGGGGGGGTGCGGCGGGGAGTGGGGGGGAGAGGGAGAGAGAGAGGGCTCCCCCCTGTTCCCCGCTGCTGCCGCCCGCGCCGCCGCGCCTCTCCCCGCCCCCCGGCGCCCCCCGAATCTTTACGCGCGAACACTGAAGTCCTCGGGAAAGCCGGTGTCCGGGTGCGTAAGTGCTCGTTAAGAACACGTTCGCTCATCTTTAGTAGTAATAGTGACCCCTTAATGGCTCCAGTAGTAATAGTGACTCTGTTAGTCTTCCAAGTAATAATAGTACCTTGTTATTGGCCCCAGTATTAATGATGCTCCCTACAGTGGCTCCAGTAGAAATAGTAGCCCCTATAGTGGCCCCAGTAGTAATAGTAGCTCCCATAGTGGCCCCAATAGTAATAATGGCCCCAGTAGTACTAGTGACCCCCATAGTATATTTACAGCTTGGAAGCAAGCTGACCAGGACTTAACTCACTTGCACTATAATCCTCGTTCACTGGCAGCAGCTGCCACTGCTGTAATCAGTGTGTGACCGCTAACCTCCACCCAGAGTCTGTGCTCTATACAGTTCATCAATATTTCTGGGATGCCTTGTGAACACAGCCCTTTTCAGGTGAGGTCATCCCGCAGCATCTCCATAGGGTTAAGGTCCATACTCTGATTTGGCAATTCCAAAGCAAGCATCTTCATTTTCAGCCATTCTTTAATTCATTTCCTGATGTGTTTTGGGTCATTATATTGTATTGTTGCATCACCTGATGACCTCTCTTCAGCTTCAGGTCATAGATAGCTGCCCTCACATTCTTGCTTACTTTTTCTAGTAACTACATACTCCTCTCCATCTTCATCCTTCTCCTTCACTTACAATGAATATAAAGTACTTAGAGTAAAACACAAAACACCAAGTAGATTGTAAATCCTGAATTCTATTGTAATTGATTTCTTGCTATGTTTTTATAGCGGTCAGTGTTGTAATAAGAAATGACACAAGCACACCGTAGAGTAAAACCTGACAGATTAATGATTAAAAGGGTATTTTGGCCTTTTTTCAGTAGTTGATCTACGGGGATCACTCCCATTAAAATCAATGGGAGTGTCACACTTCTATTATACTTCCTGCTCCGTAACAAGGCGCAAGAAATGTCATAGCAGCATGGCGCTCCCATTGATTTCAATAGGAGTGAAGTCGGTGCTTTCATTTTCTTCCCTCTCCACTGATGTTGACATGCGGCCTCACTGCATTGACAGTGGGCTGGACGATCAGCTGATGGATGGGGATCCTGAGTGGCAGATCCCTGTCGATCAACTACTGATGACCTATCCATCAGTTGACAAAAGGCCGGAAAACACCTTTAAAAGATTTAGCTAGGTAATACTGTACAATCACCTACTGTATTTACGATGTGCTGACTAGGCAAAACTCAAATGTAGCCTGATGGGTAGATATTGTATATATGGATAATTCTGCCACAATTATAGAACCAAAGACTTGGAATGTAGATTAGCAGGTCAGTCAATATTGAATAAAATACTGTTAGGTTTATTTGACAACCCTCTTCAGAATCATATAAACTCCTTCATTAGCTCTAAAATGAACATTCATTATCTTCTTCCATTTTACTGTAACCTTCAAAAAGCCACTCCTTTCATTTTTAATTAATTTGTTATGAGGCTATCCCCAGTACATATAATAATCTGGTGTCACTAGCCTCTTTTTCCTCAGTTGGTCATGTGATCTCAATTCTGACCAGGTCACATCTACTTGAGGTTATGCATGAGGTCACTTATAACGATTAGTTTCATTTTTTTTGGCAAATCTCACTTTTGAAACTTTTCAGGGCCGAACAGGAGATGAGTCCAATGAAGCTCTCACATATTCATTAGAGATGAGTTAACTTTTCAAAAGTTGGGTTTGGCCAGTTCATTAAAAAGTTTGGCTCGGCACAAATTAGTTAGAACGGAGGTGATGAAGGTGCATGTAAGCCATGGCTGAAATAAACACAGTAACAGAAACTTATACCTCAGCACACATATACATTTAACCCGTTTAGGACCAGCCACAATAAATTTACGGCGGCTGGTCCTGGGCTTAGAGCACTGCCGATAGTAAAATTACGACGGTGCTCTAAGTCTCCTGGCTCTGCAATCAGTCAGAGTCAGGAACGGGTTATCAGCTGTTAGTGACAGCTGATAACCCGGAGCAGAAGGCAGGAGGGGTTTTTAACTATTCCTGCCTTCTGCTTCCCCGATATACAGTGCTCAATGAGCACTGTATGGGGAAAGTGAAAGTAAGATGTTCTTTCACTACGGGAGTCTCGGGGGGTCATGTGACCTCCTGGGATTCCCTGCTACTGCAGAGCTGGAGGGTCAGACTAGACCCTGGCAGCTCTGCAGGTGACTAATGTCACCACAGGGGTTGCTTACCCCTGTAACTAGGGCACCTATGGACGCCCTAGCTACAGTGGGAAAGTGTCAAATAAAGGGGAAAAAAAATGTGAATGTCCCCCAGGAGGTCTTATATGATGTCATGGGGGACATAGATAGTAAAAACCACAATTACATACATCGGTAAAACAAAATAACAAAATAAAACAACAACACATACATAAGAAAGAGAATAACACAAAGCAGACACCAACAAAAACCGTCGCCGTATGCGCCCTGTAAACCAAAACCATACATACTATATATCAAAACGTCCAAAACAAATAGAGGAACCCATTCCCATACTTTATTTTAGTGTAAATATAAAAATAATTTAAAAAAAAATTATGTTAAAAAAACGATTTTTTTTAGCTTTTTACCTCCAATTAGAGATGAGCGAACACCAAAATGTTCGGGTGTTCGTTATTCGTAACGAACTTCCCGTGATGCTCGAGGGTTCGTTTCGAACAACGAACCCCATTGAAGTCAATGGGCGACCAGAACATTTTTGTATTTCGCCGATGCTCGCTAAGGTTTTCATGTGTGAAAATCTGGGCAATTCAGGAAAGTGATGGGAATGACACAGTGACGGATAGGGCAGGCGAGGGGCTACATGTTGGGCTGCATCCTAAGTTCACAGGTCCCACTATTAAGCCACAATAGCGGCAAGAGTGGGCCCCCCCCCCTCCCAACAACTTTTACTTCTGAAAAGCGCTCATTAGCATGGCATACCTTTGCTAAGCACCACACTACCTCCAACAAAGCACAATCACTGCCTGCATGACACTCCACTGCCACTTCTCCTGAGTTACATGCTGCCCAACCGCCCCCCCTCCCCCCCCACAGCGCACACCAAAGTGTCCCTGGGCAGCCTTCAGCTGCCCTCATGCCACACCACGCTCATGTCTATTTAGAATTGCGTCTGCCATGACGAGGGACCGCAGGCACACACTGCAGAGGTTGGCACGGCTAGGCAGCGACCCTCTTTAAAAGTGGCGGAGCGATAGCCCACAATGCTGTACAGAAGCAATGAGAAATAGAATCCTGTGCCACCGCCATCAGGAGCTGCACACGTGGGCATAGCAATGGGGAACCTATGTGCCACACACTATTCATTCTGTCAAGGTGTCTGCATGCCCCAGTCAGACCGGGCTTTTTAATTCATAGACACAGGCAGGTACAACTCCCTATTGTGAAGTCCCTGTCGACCCACAGCATGGGTGGCTCCCTGGAACCCACCGGCGGTACACAGAAATATCCCATTGCATTGCCCAACACAGCTGAGGTAGTAATGTTGTGCTTAACCCTTTCCAATCCAATTTGTATATGGTTTTCCTAGGGGGCTTACTCTTTTTCTGCCGTTATACAACGGCGTTATATGCTGGCTAAAGCCAGTACTGCATGAGGTGACACGTAGGATAGGCTCCGACAGCAGAGAGGCTGGCAATATACAGTAAGAGAACCCCGACGGACGTCTACCAACAACGGAGCTGTACAGCCTTAAACCCTAATGTCTTCACAGGTCACACAGTGGACTGGAAAGGGTTAATGCAGGTGGGTTTCGGCCCACACTGCATGCCCCAGTCAGACTGGGGTTCTTTACAAGTGGACACATGTAGGTTAAACTCCCTGTGGACCCACTGCCTAGGTGGGTGCCAGGAAGCCACCGGCGGTACATAGAAATATCCCATTGCATTGCCCAACACAGCTGAGGTAGTAATGTCGTGCGTAATACAGGTGGGCTTCGGCCCACACTGCATGGCCCAGTCAGACGGGTTCTTTAGAAGTGTACAGATGTATTAAAAACTCAGTGTGCACCTACAGCATGGGTGGCTCCCTGGAACCCACCGGCGGTACATAAAAATATCCCATTGCATTGCCCAACACAGCTGAGGTAGTAATGTCGTGCTTAATGCAGGTGGGCTTCGGCCCACACTGCATGCCCCAGTCAGACTGGGGTTCTTTACAAGTGGACACATGTAGGTTAAACTCCCTGTGGACCCACTGCCTGGGTGGGTGCCAGGAAGCCACCGGCGGTACATAGAAATATCCCATTGCATTGCCCAACACAGCTGAGGTAGTAATGTCGTGCGTAATACAGGTGGGCTTCGGCCCACACTGCATGCCCCAGTCAGACGGGTTCTTTACAAGTGGACACATGTAGGTTAAACTCCCTGTGGACCCACTGCCTGGGTGGGTGCCAGGAAGCCACCGGCGGGACATAGAAATATCCCATTGCATTGCCCAACACAGCTGAGGTAGTAATGTCGTGCGTAATACAGGTGGGCTTCGGCCCACACTGCATGGCCCAGTCAGACGGGTTCTTTACAAGTGTACAGATGTATTAAAAACTCAGTGTTCACCTACAGCATGGGTGGCTCCCTGGAACCCACCGGCGGTACATAAAAATATCCCATTGCAGTGCCCAACACAGCTGAGGTAACGTCAGCTGTAATGCAGGTGGGCTAAAAATTAATTTGATTACACTGTAGGCGAGGGCCCACAAAAATTGCTGTATCAACAGTACTAATGTACATCCCAAAAATTGGCCATGGCCAGCCAAGAGGGCAGGTGAAACCCATTAATCGCTTTGGTTAATGTGGCTTAAGTGGTAACTAGGCCTGGAGGCAGCCCAGTGTAACGAAAAATTGGTTCAAGTTAAAGTTCCAACGCTTTTAAGCGCATTGAAACTTATAAAAATTGTTCTGAAAAATTATTTGAGTGAGCCTTGTGGCCCTAAGAAAAATTGCCCGTTCAGCGTGATTACGTGAGGTTTCAGGAGGAGGAGCAGGAGGAGGAGGAGGAGGAATATTAGACACAGATTGATGAAGCAGAAATGTCCCCGTTTTGGATGGTGAGAGAGAACGTAGCTTCCATCCGCGGGTGCAGCCTACGTATTGCTTACGTATCGCTGCTGTCCGCTGGTGGAGAACAGAAGTCTGGGGAAATCCAGCCTTTGTTCATCTTGATGAGTGTTAGCCTGTCGGCACTGTCGGTTGACAAGCGGCTACGCTTATCTGTGATGATTCCCCCAGCCGCACTAAACACCCTCTCCGACAAGACGCTAGCCGCAGGACAAGCAAGCACCTCCAGGGCATACAGCGCTAGTTCAGGCCACATGTCCAGCTTCGACACCCAGTAGTTGTAGGGGGCAGAGGCGTCACCAAGGATGGTCGTGCGATCCGCTACGTACTCCCTCACCATCCTTTTACAGTGCTCCCGCCGACTCAGCCGTGACTGGGGAGCGGTGACACAGTCTTGGTGGGGAGCCATAAAGCTGGCCAGGCCCTTAAAGACTGTTGCACTGCCTGGGATGTACATGCTGCTCGATCTACGCACATCCCCTGCTACCTTGCCCTCGGTACTGCGCCTTCTGCCACTAGCGCTGTCGGCTGGGAATTTTACCATCAGCTTGTCCGCAAGGGTCCTGTGGTATAGCAACACTCTCGAACCCCTTTCCTCTTCGGGAATCAGAGTGGGCAGGTTCTCCTTATACCGTGGATCGAGCAGTGTGTACACCCAGTAATCCGTCGTGGCCAGAATGCGTGCAACGCGAGGGTCACGAGAAAGGCATCCTAACATGAAGTCAGCCATGTGTGCCAGGGTACCTGTACGCAACACATGGCTGTCTTCACTAGGAAGATCACTATCAGGATCCTCCTCCTCCTCCTCCTCCTCCTCAGGCCATACACGCTGAAAGGATGACAGGCAATCAGCCGGTGTACCGTCAGCAGCGGGCCAAGCTGTCTCTTCCCCCTCCTCCTCATCCTCCTCATGCTCCTCCTCCTCCTCCTGTACGCGCTGAGAAATAGACAGGAGGGTGCCCTGACTATCCAGCGGCATACTGTCTTCCCCCGCCCCCGTTTCCGAGCGCAAAGCAGCTGCCTTTATGGTTTGCAGGGAATTTCTCAAGATGCATAGCAGAGGAATGGTGACGCTAATGATTGTAGCATCGCCGCTCACCACCTGGGTAGACTCCTCAAAATTACCAAGGACATGGCAGATGTCTGCCAACCAGGCCCACTCTTCTGAAAGGAATTGAGGAGGCTGACTCCCACTGCGCCGCCCATGTTGGAGTTGGTATTCGACTATAGCTCTACGCTGTTCATAGAGCCTGGCCAACATGTGGAGCGTAGAGTTCCACCGTGTGGGCACGTCGCACAGCAGTCGGTGCACTGGCAGCTTAAAGTGATGTTGCAGGGTGCGCAGGGTGGCAGCGTCCGTGTGGGACTTGCGGAAATGTGCGCAGAGCCGGCGCGCCTTTACGAGCAGGTCTGACAAGCGTGGGTAGCTTTTCAGAAACCGCTGAACCACCAAATTAAAGACGTGGGCCAGGCATGGCACGTGCGTGAGGCTGCCGAGCTGCAGAGCCGCCACCAGGTTACGGCCGTTGTCACACACGACCATGCCCGGTTGGAGGCTCAGCGGCGAAAGCCAGCGGTCGGTCTGCTCTGTCAGACCCTGCAGCAGTTCGTGGGCCGTGTGCCTCTTATCGCCTAAGCTGAGTAGTTTCAGCACGGCCTGCTGACGCTTGCCCACCGCTGTGCTGCCACACCGCGCGACACCGACTGCTGGCGACATGCTGCTGCTAACACATCTTGATTGTGAGACAGAGGAGGAGGAGGAGGAGGAGGAGGAGGGTGCTTTAGTGGAGGAAGCATACACCTCCGCAGATACCAGCACCGAGCTGGGGCCCGCAATTCTGGGGGTGGGTAGGACGTGAGCGGTCCCAGGCTCTGACTCTGTCCCAGCCTCCACTAAATTCACCCAATGTGCCGTCAGGGAGATGTAGTGGCCCTGCCCGCCTGTGCTTGTCCACGTGTCCGTAGTTAAGTGGACCGTGGCAGTAACCGCGTTGGTGAGGGCGCGCACAATGTTGCGGGAGACGTGGTCGTGCAGGGCTGGGACGGCACATCGGGAAAAGTAGTGGCGACTGGGAACTGAGTAGCGCGGGGCCGCCGCCTCCATGATACTTTTGAAGGACTCCGTTTCCACAACCCTATACGGCAGCATCTCAAGGCTGATGAATTTTGCGATGCGGACGGTTAACGTTTGAGCGTGCGGGTGCGTGGCGGCGTACTTGCGCTTGCGCTCGAACACTTGCGCAAGCGACGGCTGAACGGTGCGCTGAACTACACTGCTGGATGGGGCCGAGGACAGCGGAGATGAGGGTGTGGGTGCAGGCCATGAGGCGGTAGTGCCTGTGTCCTGAGAGGGGGGTTGCATCTCAGTGGCAGGTTGGGGCACAGGGGGAGAGGCAGGGGTGCAAACCGGAGGCGGTGAACGGCCTTTGTCCCACCTTGCGGGGTGCTTGGCCATCATATGTCTGCGCATGGTGGTGGTGGTGAGGCTGTTGGTGTTGGCTCCCCGGCTGAGCTTTGCGCGACAAAGGTTGCACACCACTGTTCGTCGGTCGTCAGGCGTCTCTGTGAAAAACTGCCAGACCTTAGAGCACCTCGGCCTCCGCAGGGTGGCATGGCGCGAGGGGGCGCTTTGGGAAACACTTGGTGGATTATTCGGTCTGGCCCTGCCTCTACCCCTGGCCACTGCACTGCCTCTTGCAACCTGCCCTGCTGATGCCCTTGACTCCCCCTCTGAAGACCTGTCCTCCTGAGTAAGCGTTGCACACCAGGTGGGGTCAGTCACCTCATCGTCCTGCTGCTCTTCCTCCGAATCCTCTGTGCGCTGCTCCCTGGGACTTACTGCCCTTACTACTACCTCACTGCAAGACAACTGTGTCTGATCGTCATCGTCCTCCTCACCCACAGAAAGTTGTTGAGACAGTTGGCGGAAGTCCCCAGCCTCTTCCCCCGGACCCCGGGAACTTTCGAATGGTTGGGCATCAGTGACGATAAACTCCTCTGGTGGGAGAGGAACCGCTGCTGCCCAATCTAAGCAGGGGCCCGAGAACAGTTCCTGGGAGTGCTCCCGCTCCTGAGCAGGTGTTATTGTAGTGGAGTGAGGAGGCTGGGAGGAAGGAGGAGCAGCAGACAGAGGATTCGGATTGGCAGCAGTGGACGGCGCAGAACTGCGGGTAGACGATAGGTTGCTCGAAGCACTTTCTGCCATCCAGGACAGGACCTGCTCACACTGCTCATTTTCTAATAACCGTCTCCCGCGTGGACCCATTAATTGGGCGATGAATGTGGGGACGCCAGAAACGTGCCTCTCTCCTAATCGCGCAGCAGTCGGCTGCGACACACCTGGATCAGGAGCTTGGCCTGTGCCCACACCCTGACTTGGCCCTCCGCGTCCTCGGCCGCGTCCACGTCCTCTAGGCCTACCCCTACCCCTCAGCATGCTGTATTACCAGTGATTTGATTTCACAGGCAGGAAATAAATTGGCGCAAGACTGCAGGCCAAATATAATTTTTGCCCTTTTTGGAAAACGAAAGGCCCCACTGCCTCTAGTGAATGAATTATCTAAGTTTAATAACTGTGCTGTGTCCCTGCTTATGTGTCACAGAACGTGAGGGTAGCAGAGTTATTATAACTCTGGCAGAGTAGGTATTTTTTTTCCCAATTAAGGAAAGCAAATGGCGAAGCCAGCAGTAAAGCGTAGCTGGGTGCGTATGATTTAGCACTGTTCTTCACGCAGCTCACACGTCTCCACCGCCCGTAAGGACGGACAGAGGCTGGACAAATAGATTTGTTTTCAGTTTTTTCCCACCAAAAGGCAGCACTGCGTATATTCTATGAACATGAGAAGTTTAATAACTGTGCTGTGTCCCTGCTTATGTATCACAGAACGTGAGGGTAGCAGAGTTATTATAACTCTTGGAGAGCAGGTATTTTTTTTCCCAATTAAGGAAAGCAAATGGCGAAGCCAGCAGTAAAGCGTAGCTGGGTGCGTATGATTTAGCACTGTTCTTCACGCAGCTCACACGTCTCCACCGCCCGTAAGGACGGACAGAGGCTGGACAAATAGATTTGTTTTCAGTTTTTTCCCACCAAAAGGCAGCACTGCGTATATTCTATGAACATGAGAAGTTTAATAACTGTGCTGTGTCCCTGCTTATGTATCACAGAACGTGAGGGTAGCAGAGTTATTATAACTCTTGGAGAGCAGGTATTTTTTTTCCCAATTAAGGAAAGCAAATGGCGAAGCCAGCAGTAAAGCGTAGCTGGCTGCGTATGATTTAGCAATGTTTTTCACGCAGCTCACACGTCTCCACAGGCGTAAGGACGGACAGAGGCTGGACAAATAGATTTGTTTTCAGTTTTTTCCCACCAACAGGCAGCACTGCGTATATTCAATGAACCTGAGAAGTTTAATAACTGTGCTGTGTCCCTGCTTATGTGTCACAGAACGTGAGGGTAGCAGAGTTATTATAACTCTTGGAGAGCAGGTATTTTTTTTCCCAATTAAGGAAAGCAAATGGCGAACCCAGCAGTAAAGCGTAGCTGGCTGCGTATGATTTAGCAATGTTTTTCACGCAGCTCATACGTCTCCACAGGCGTAAGGACGGACAGAGGCTGGACAAATAGATTTGTTTTCAGTTTTTTCCCACCAACAGGCAGCACTGCGTATATTCTATGAATAATAACTGTGTTGTGGCCCTGCCTATACAATTCTTTCCCTGCAGTATCAATGGAGGGTGGAATGCTCTGCAGAGGCGATTTTGAGAAGCCCAAAAAAAATGCAGCACAGCCAACAGCAGCCTGGACAGTACTGCACACGGATAAATATGGCCCTAGAAAGGACCGTTGAGGTTCTTGAAGGCTACACTCACTCCTAACACTCTCCCTGCCTATGCAGCACTTCTGTCCCTAATGCCAGGTGCAACGGTCTGCAGAGGCGATTTTGAGAAAAAAAAAAAAATCCCACTGCTAACAGCAGCCAACACACAGCTATCAGTGGCCCTAATAAGGACCTTTGGGGGGTCTTGAAGCCTACACTAACTACCAATTCTTTCCCTACAGCAGCTCCGGTATAAACAGCACTGTCCCTCATCTAACTCACACCGCATCTGAGGCGAGCCGCGGGAGGGGCCGACTTTTATATTAGGCGAACACCTGATCTCGCCAGCCACTCACAGCAGGGGGGTGGTATAGGGCTTAAACGTTGCAGGGGGAAGTTGTAATGCCTTCCCTGTCTTTCAATTGGCCAGAAAAGCGCGCTAACGTCTCAGGGAAGGAAGTGAAAGTAACCAGAACACCGCATGGTGTTCGTCACGAATAACGAACATCCCGAACACCCTAATATTCGCACGAATATCAAGCTCGGACGAACGCGTTCGCTCATCTCTACCTCCAATAAAACTTAAAAACGGAAAAAAAGTCAGTGAAAAAGATATAAAAAAATAGTTCTATATGTCATGGAAAAAAAAAAACGCAGCAAAAATAATTTTGGTAGCTAAAGGAAAAAAAATAGAGCAGTAAAACCGCCACATGGGTAAAATCCCTAAAAAGTGTCTGGTCCTTAAGGTACAAAACAGCTTGGTCCTTAAGGGGTTAATATCTGACTCTTAGGTGGCCCTTCACATTTATTTGTTGGAAGTACTGACTTTGTTATTGCATGTGCATTGATGGAGTAGCAACTGCCTTCTTGTTTTTTGCACATGTCGTTCACCCAACTGTTCTAGATGCATCAGTGAGATTATATTGCCAGGTATGTAGTTTTGCCATTCATTTGGAGGCTTTTTGCCCTAAGAGAGGTGTCTTTAGATTTAGGAACCCATCCAATGAGATTTGCCTGGACGTGACAGATGGGCCCACATGTTTTGATCAAAATGTGCACTAAGAATCTTGCATTTTTATGTGGTTAGTGTAAACAATACCCATTAAATGTGTATGAGTGCTGAGACACATATTTCTCTTGCTATACTTGTAGCAGCCATGGCTTACGTGCACCTTCAAGTATATCTTCAATAGTAAATCTGCCCCAGTGTATCTATGCAGGGAAGCATATTCCGCACATGGAGCTTTGACTGGTATAAGATATATAGCACAGACGTTTCAACCTATTTCAATTAAAAAAAGCAACATGGCATTCAAGGGACATTCACTCTATGGCTGTGTACAAGATTATAAGAATGTCTTCAAGTAGTTCTTACTTGTTATGTAGTTTTTCAGCTTAGTCTTAATCCTTTATTCTATCTAGTCATAAAAAATGTTGAATTACCACCTAGAACTTTGATGAGCCGCACATAACTATGTTAGCATTAATATTCATGATATGTGGGCCACAACGAATTATTTGAATATCTGACACATCAAACTGCATTATACAAGATGGTGCGCCCCCTGCTGGTTAACAGCAGTCAGAGCCAACTTATCAAGGAGAAATGTTCCTGTGGTTTTTCAATTGGGAGTCAATGGTCATTAGTCTTGTGTCCCTGTTTAAAAACTGTCAGGATGGTCTTTGAGTAGTTCATTAGGTGGTGAAACATGACAAGTCCTGCAGACAGCACAGCAGCTCCATAAAGTACAGGCAGAACCGACTCCAGATCTGAAGATGTTGCCTGTTGCCTTTTCTTGCTCTTTTATAACGTCTTTGGCATCGCCAAACAAAAATACAAAAAAAAGATTTTAAAAATGGTGTAATGGGAAAATTGATTCAACTATATAGAAAAAGTTGCAATGTGTAAATATCCCCAGAAATATCACAGGGATATAAAAGAATTAGAATAGCATGAATATGCAATAATGACTTCACGTTCATATGAAATAAGAGGAAAACTAAAAAGTACAAACCTAAGAATACAGCACAAGAGGATACAAAATGTTCAAACTGAATGATCACTTTATTGGAGACACATTCTACCATTTCTCTCTATGAAAATTAGTGTTTTGACCCCGGAGTGCAGCATAAAATCACCTGACAAGTTTTTTGTGGATCAGTTTTAGTGTGAATCCAGATTGTGAATCCACATTGACTTCCAATGAGAGCTGGTCATCGGTGCTAGACTAGCCGGGGCCGGGATTTCACTGCCAACCTTGTAGGGTTTTCTTGTGTAGGGGTATGGAGAGTATAACAAGAATGGCATGATCAAGAAAAAACATCCAACAAAAGGGGATTCTCATGGCTCTCCAGACATGTTGGATGAGGACCAGGGACTCCCGGACTACATGATTTATATTCTGGTGCCTGCCTAGTGTGATTTCAGCGATGGATGGTGACTAGAGATGAGCAAACCTACTCGTTTTGAGAAATTACACGATCAAGCACCGCGATTTTCGAGTACTTCCGTACTCGGGTGAAAAGATTCGGGGGACGCCGGGGGGCGGGGGAGGCGTGGCGGAGCAGGGGGTAGCATCGGGGGAACAGGGGGGTGCCCTCTCTCTTTCCCTCTCCCCCCACTCCCCGTTGCAACCCCCCACTCACCCACGGCGCCCCCCGAATCTTTTCGCCCGAGTACGGAAGTACTTGAAAATCGCGGCGCTCGGGCGAAAAGGGGGCGTGGCCAAGTAGGTTCGCTCATCTCTAATGGTGACATCATCACCTCTTTGCTGGTGTGTCCATGGATGGGTTAGCTGTGAGGCGTGTGTCCCAGCTAGACAATCAGTGCTTGTCTGTTCATATTTATTCTGTCTCGTCCTCACAGATGTTACCGATTATACTTCTACTTTGAAGGTGTTTTTGGTCAAGTCAGTGGCTCCTGTCCTGTTCTACAGTTCAGATAAGGCTGTTTGGCTTTAGTGTAATCTGGAGTTTTGCTACTTCTATCTCCTGACTGGTTCTTACTCTGCACATATTGTCATAGAGTACATTATTATAACCATGATTTCCAACATGGGAGAGTCAGGATTGCCCCAGCTATTTTTTTGTGGTTGCCCTCATCAGGGCAAGTGCTCCACATTTACGTAGAATCTCCTCACTTTGGTAGGTTAGGGTTAGATCTCCCTTCGTCCCACATTTTGGGTTTGTTATACTATTTTTTTGCTATCCCAATTAACATATTAAGTATATAGCTATCCTTTTAAGACATTAAATTACATTCGATCTTGATGGGATGGTTGCGTCCTCCTCAGACATAACAGGGATCGTGTGAATGGAAACAACTTATTGCCAAAAAGACTTAGAAGAGGAATTTAACCCTTTCCAGTCTGATGTCTCCCTAAATTCTATTTGAAGCTTGTACAGCTCCAATGTCATAAGACGTCCTTTAGGGTATTCTTAGGCCTTAGTCAGACGGGCGTTTTTTCGCGCGATTTGCGGATCGCATGACAGATGTGCATCCGCAAATCGCGTGACCGGTGCGCGCAAGTCGCCCGCAAATCGCCCGAAAATCTGCTCCTAGCTGCGTTTCATTAGAAACGGGCCGGAGCTGTCCAGCGCATTGCATTCAATGGAGACGGCAATAGAGCCGCCTCCATTTAAAGCAATGCGCTGCGGGCGAGCCCGGGATGAATTGTCGGTAAGGGCTTAAATATATAAGCCCTTCCCTGCAATGCATCCTAAAATGTGTTAAAATAAAAAAAAATTGTATACTCACCTTCTCCCGGCAGCCGAAGCTCCGTGCGGCCGTCCTGCAGTGGGTGTGAAGGGGGTGTGAGTCAGACCTGCCCCCTGATTGGCTCAGCGCTGAGCCAATCAGAGGCATGCCTCACTTACACCCATTCATGCATTCATGAATGGATGTGAGTCAGACCTGCCCCTGATTGGCTCAGCGCTGAGAGGCAGCAGTCACTCACCCATTCATGAATTCATGAATGGGTGTGTGAGTGAAACCGACCTCTGATTGGTCAGGGCTGTGACCAATCAGAGGCAGATCATTCAGCAGGCGGGGATTTTAAAGCCCCGCAGGCTGAATAGTGCCGAGAAGCAGTTCAGGAGAACTGACAGCGGCCGCGGCTGGACTCCGGCTGCAGCGGAAAGGTGAGTATACAATTTTTTTTAATTTTAACACATTTTAGGATGAATTGCAGGGAAGGGCATATGAATGCAGAACCCATTGTTTCTTAGCATGGATGGGTTATATAACAGCAGATGACCATTTCCCTGCTATAACCAAGAGAAACCAAAAATTTGGTGCAGGTTGGTCCACTTGTTTGACCGGCCATAAATAAAGAATAGACAACAGAAATTAGTTTTTATTTATGCAGTATGAAACATTGCACTAGCAGATGAAAGAACGGCGCATCCTAAGGCCTTAGTCACACGGGCGCATCGGCACCCGTGTTACTGCTCAAAGAAGACGGGCGCACTTCAGGACGGACGTCTCTCTGCAGCGCCGGAAGAAAGAACACATGACCGGCAATGGAGCCGGTCACATGTTCTTTCTTCTGGCGCTGCGGAGATTCGCCCGCATCTGCAGTGCGGCCGTCTTTTAGTGAAGGAACACGGGTGCCGATGCGCCCGTGTGACTAAGCCCTAAGGCGTCTGTTCTGGGCTCAGCTTTACCTTCCAGCCTCAACAAATATTTCTTTAAGAGACATAATAGTGTAGATAGTAATGTAATGTGTAAGTACATCCTATTCCCCTTATTAGTGTTCTGTTAATCTCCGATCATATTGTTGTACTTCTGCTTTATGCGTGTTGTTTTAACGTTGTGTCTTTAATAGTTTTTTAATGTGTTCTTTTTTGTCTTTAATGGAACCCAAAAAGCTGCGTGCATGATTATTGCATCAGAATAATTGTCCAAAATTTACCATAATTTAAGTTAAGCACATTTAAAGAAAACACTCTTACATTTTTAATGTAATCACTAACTCCCAGTACAGTGCTCTAAATTGGCACGGTGATGCGGCGCTATATAAACAACCGTTGCAAGCACGAGATTTGTTTCCTTTATTTTACAATCCTGCTTATAATACAAAGTTAAATCAATGCGCTGGATCCATTCCCGAGTCATCAAATGCATGTTGGTGAAATTTTTGATACATTGAAGGCACAATATCAGTCTGGTTTCAAGTGGCTGTAAAAAAAAACATCCCCACATTTTAGTGTTTCTACTATATGACAGCAAGGCCCAACCTCCTCTGTAATTCCACTAAAATACCCCTTAGGGACCGCCAATATGGCTTTTTACGGCGGTCACTAATGGTCTTTAAACCTGCATGCGCATCTTTTTAAGCCGGTGGCTTGGCTGATTACTGGCAGCAAGGATCCTGCTTTAACAGCCAGGAGCGGAGAAACCTAAAATCCTGGCAGTTTAACCCCGAACATGCCACAATCAACAGCAACTGTAGCATGTAAGTATATGACAGAAAGAGGAGGCTCCTCCTGTCACTCATTGGCATCCCGGAATGTGATAGCAAGGTACCAATAGGTTCCCACGGCAGCCATAGGTGTGAAATAGGCCTCTTTGTCTGCCATGTGACTCAGGCTATCGGACCTTGCCTCTAGCCGAGTTTAATAGGCTGATGTCGTAGGCATAGTAGAATGCAGTACATAACACATTATACATAATGCAGTGTACTATCCTGGTGATCGAACGATTATATCTTCCCTTCCTCTTGTGGAACTTAAAAATAGCGTTAAAAAGTTTGATTTAAATAAAAAGTGCAGTTTGAAAAAATACATATTTTCCCCACAAAAATGCTTTTTAAATAGATAAAATACCAAATGTTTTTTTTTTCGTTATTGTTTTTTTAAGCAGCACATAGTAGGTATTCCCGCATTTGTAATGATGACCCAGACAATAAAAATATTATGTTATTTATCTCGCGTGGTGAACGCCATAAGAAGAATTTTGAAAAAGTAATGCTAAAATTGCTATTTTTTTGTTTGCCTCCTGCTACTAGAAAAATTAAAGTGTTGTGGGTCTTAGAATGTGGTGTTGCAGATACATTTGGGGTTTTTTTGTGCTTTTTAGGTGCTAAAGTAGTAAAAAAAATAAATATATATATATATAGATAGATAGATAGATAGATAGATAGATAGATAGATAGATAGATAGATATGAGATAGATAGATATGAGATAGATAGATAGATAGATAGATAGATAGATAGATAGATAGATAGATAGATAGAAGATAGATAGATAGATAGATAGATAGATAGATAGATAGATAGATAGATATGAGATAGATAGATAGATAGATAGATATGGGATAGATAGATAGATAGATAGATAGATAGATAGATAGATAGGAGATAGATAGATAGATAGATAGATAGATAGATAGATAGATAAATAGATAGATAGATAGATAGATAGATAGATAGATAGATAGATAGATAGATAGATAGATAGATAGATATGGGATAGATAGATAGATAGATAGATAGATAGATAGATAGATAGATAGATAGATAGGAGATAGATAGATAGATAGATAGATAGATATGGGATAGATAGATATGAGATAGATAGATAGATAGATAGATATGAGATAGATAGATAGATATGAGATAGATAGATAGATAGATAGATATGAGATAGATAGATAGATAGATAGATAGATAGATAGATAGATAGATAGATAGATAGATAGATAGATAGATATGGAGATATGGAGATATATAGATAGATGGATAGATAGATGTGAGATAGATATGAGATAGATAGATAGATAGATAGATAGATAGATAGATGGATATATATATATAGATATATATGTAATATTATTTTTATTGATTGGTGAACACAGTAAAAACCCAAAAGATAATGGCAAAATCTGGTGTTTCTTTTCTACATCTCCCTCCTAAAAAAAGTTATACAACCCCTTGTACCCTAAAGTGGTGCCAATAAAAAAATATAACTTATTTCACAAAAAAACAAGTCCCCATATGGCTATATCAACGAGTTGTGTCTCCTGTAATATGAATATGAAATCGCTTGCATTGCTTGGTCTTTAAAGTACAAAATAGGCCTGTCACTAAAGGGTTAAAATTTATCACCATAGGATGTATTGCTGCGGGGAACTAAGGTCGGTGTAGTAGAGGTGGCGCTAGTATATATGCAAAATGCAGGCATATTACAGCCGAGATTATAAAAAGGTCATTGTCTAGAAAAAATCTAAAAGACCAAAATAATCTACGTAAGGCCGGCTGCACATGAGGAATCAGGAGTGAGCGTCCGCCTCCAGATTCCACAGCTCATACCGCCCTTAGCATGCTATGTCAAAACACGTTTTCCTCTCCACGAGTAGAAATCAATTGCGATTTTCCGCTCATGGAGGAGAAAAAGGCCGCATAGTCTGCTTATATTAAAGTCAATAGAAGCCGTCCAATTTGCGGCCCTTCCGCAATGACATTGCGGAATGGTCACGGATTCCACGTCATCGCCTGCGGCCTCCCGCATGCCTAAGGCAGGCTGCATATGAACGGGTCGGATTCCACTGCGGAATCCAGCCCTGACTGCAGCTGGCATCCACGCGTACCTCTCTCATCTTCCATATCTGTACTGTGGATGGGCCGTTGGTTGGACAACTTCCATTGATTCCAATGGAAGCCGTATGTGCGGAATCTGCACTAAAATAGAAGATGCTGCGATTTTTACTCCACTGTATGCAGAAGAGTGCTTTGATATAGCATGTTATGAACTGTATTTGCTGCGGAACTGCGGTGCGGACTCCAACAGCTTTCAGATGTCAAGGACCCGATTCCACAAGGTGGTGAACATCCTCCATACTCCACTCGAGCCAATCCCATTATAGTAACTCCATCAGTTGGTGCACATTTCACGATAAATGATACCTTGTAATCATAGTACAACCCATGTTTCCTTTAGGCAAACATCCTATAATAGAGCTCAGTGGAAGAGGAACACAACACAGACCTCCCCGATGAAGGCAGGCGTCTTGTGTGCCTATGGATGGTCAGTTCTAATCCAACATTCCAACAACCGCCTAAATCTGTTACATTCTAATAGAATAAATCATCTTTTCTCATAGACCTAAGATGATTTTTATTTCAGTTTTCAGAATCACGGAGTATTTCTTAAGTGTGTGAGAAATAGTGGGCCGATTACTTAATTAACACCCACCACTCCACAGGGTGTGTTTAAACAGCCGGCTACATTAGTATCACTGCGATTAAAAAGCCATGCCAATATTTTATTAACGGCTCTATATAAAAAGAATATCAACTGATTAAAAAGTTGGATAAAAAGAACAGCTGAAAAGAAGAGAATAAGACTTTAATATATTCAACACATCCTGCTGAGCTGCTGCAGATAATATTAGGATCCGCTGGACTTTTCTGAAATAGGCAGTTTCTGAGTTTAATTGTTTCGGACAAGGAACTTACTGAGCAGCCGACACCTTTTGACCCAGTTACACCATTAAATGTAACTTAGTTTCTAGCAATTCCTACATTGAGCAATTCTGTAGAGTAAGGTACATGGCCGCCCAGAACAAGTTATGTGACAGATTTCTATGATATTACAGACAGATTTTCAAAACTACCATAAAAATAAAAAAAATCTGTCCACTTAATAGCCAATGTCAATTAGATTTAAGAACAATTTCACTTGGAATATATTCTCAAGTACATCGAGTAGAACTGAAAATATAGTCAAAAAGTAGAAATGTTCCTGATATTGGAATCACATAAGGAAAAAAAGTACATGAGATAATGGCTGCGCCAAAGTTGATAAGCAGGACATGCTATTACTATTGAGGTACAGATAAGATCCACCTAGAATGGGGTAAAAGGTGGGAACGTGAGGGTATAATAGGGTTTACCCATCTTCCCTACCATAGAGCAGATGTATGAGAGTGCATGCTGGACCCTGATGCCCATTAGATCCTTTGCATGTGATGATATAAATATCAAAATCTACTTCTTGATATCTGTAATATATGAAGGTCATTATGGTGTATCTAAAAAGGGGTTTGGGGACTAAGATATTGATGACTTGTTTTGAGGGAAATGAAAAAGCATCATGCTTTGGATCGAACCTTGCTAAAAGTTGAGTACAAGTCTGAACCTTTAACAATGTTCTCCATGTAGCAGGGTTCGACTTGTTTCATTCACTCAACACTAGTCACCTCTACAGTATTTATATAGTGCATGCATATTACACAGCACTTGACATCAATTTCTCTCCCCAGTGGGGCTCACAATCACCATATCTGTATGCTTTTGGGAGGAAACTCATGCAAACACAGGAAGAACATACAAATGTTGTATTTGGCAGGATTTTAACTCAGAACCGCAATGCTGCAAGGCAAAAGGGTTAACTACTAGAGATGAGTGAGTATACTCGCTAAGGCAAACTACTCGAGCGAGTAGTGCCTTAGTTGAATATCTGCCTGCTCGTGTCTAATGATTCGAGGACCGGCGGCAGGCGGGGAGCGGTGGGGAAGAGCGGGGAGGAAAAGAGGGGAGATCCCTCTCTCCCTCTCCCCCCCCCTGCTCACCACCACAACTCACCTGTCACCCGCGCCGGCAGCCGAATCTTTAGAGACGAGCGGGTGGATACTCGGCTAAGGCAATACTCGCTCGAGTATTTAGCCTTAGCGAGTATACTCGCTCATCTCTACTAACTACCTAACCATCCTGCTGCAAAAAGTATTGAGCTAGCCCTGAACACTAGTGTATCACTCTGTCTAAGAGCCATAAAAGCCCTGTACAACACTCTAAGAGTGTTGTAAAGGACTTTCATGGCTCTGAAATAGTGTTATACACCAGTTCTAGGGGTTGGGATGAACATCCGATTTGGTTTGAACTAATTTGGACCGAACTAAAGTTTTTGCAAAAGTTCATCAAACTGGCCTTTTCGAGAGTTCACTCATGGCGGATGAAGAAGACCTATTTTGCTCTGGATCCTTACCAATTAGCTATCTGAAGTGTCTGACAGGTTCTTTTCCTTGGAGGATTCAGTGGGATGACAAGCATAAGACATTCCTGGGCGGCACAACAGTAGTGCCTGGCATACTTGGATCAAACTCAAGTTTTACTCCAAGAGAAGGAGTGTATGTGGGGGGCCTACTTTAGTTTTATTTCTCAGCAGAATGTGACTAAAGGAAACAAAAAGATTAAACTGGAGCTTCTTTTGCTTTTACTACTATAGAAGCAGAGGCGTAAATTGAAGCTCCTGGGGCTCGATGTGTTGAAGAGCGCCCACCTACTATGTGAAATGTATAATCCAAGTCTCTTCTTATGTAGCAGGGCTCCCACAGGCTTGAGGTCCTAGAAGTGACTTTTAGCTCTTCACCCCCTAGAGCTACGTCGCTGCCTACTAGTGCAAACAGTAATAATGACAACATTTTTTGTAAACTCTTTTACCTTGACAATAACAGATAAATAAGCCGGCAAAGAAAAAGTATCTCCCTTCCGCTGCTGCTGTGCAATCTCTTTAAGTTTTCGGCGGCAACATTGATAACCAAGTCAGTTTGAACTCTGGCATAGTATTTTGAAGTCATGGATGCCCCGTGAAACGGTTATGTTTCTTCCCTTGTGTATTTGTTCGTAGTGTTTTGGTAACAGAAAAAACACACAATGCTGTTTATAGAGTTATACAAAGTTCTGTCTTTCATAGAACTTCAATGGCGCTATTTTGAAGACCATTTGGAGAAGTGATTTGCCCCTCCAGCGATGATATTCCGCCTATTACCCGTAGAGAAAACTAAACTTGACACTGTATTTGTTTCACTGTATCTTTTTTCCCACATTGGTTTAGAGTCGTGGTCTCCGGAGATTAAGCTCTGTGTGAAGCTGTTTCACTGAATGGAGGTATAGAATATAAGAAGACCTAGCCTTCCATTTCTTGTATAGTGTATTTTTATACCCTATCATGTCTGGCACATACGTGATTAAGTTTTAAAACATACAGAACATTATATGTAATGCGAGAAATGACCAGCATTTTGGATCCACTCGTTCAAGTATAGAGTGCAACGTGGAAGATAATCCCACAGATGGCAATAGATTTGAACCAGGATTCCTTGGTTTATCAGAAAAAATGATTATGAGGGTCCCCTCTCCATCCATATATACTATGTGCATGTCTTTTATAATTGTATCATAATCATTAGTGATGAGCAAACTGAACCAGCAAAACCCTGTTTTGGGTCGAACTTTACTAAAAGTTTGGTTCAGCATGGACCCAAGCCAACATTTTAGCAAAGTTCTACTTGTAACAGGGCTTTACTGGTTTGGTTCACTCAACACTAGTCAGCTTTACAGTACTAGTGCATCTACAAAATTATATGAAATGTCAATTAACACCACCATTTTCTTCCAGCAGGGGCAGTGTATACAACAGCAAGACTTTTAACTGAAGCCATCGGCCACCGGGCCAGAGCCATAATGGCAGTTTAAAATGCATAAGGATACCCTAGACTTATCAAACAATTTGGGTGACTCACTGTGACTCTGTTAACCAAAGACCCACATATACTTACAGCTATCCCAGTCTCCCATGGTAAAATTCCAATGCAGCTTGAAAGTTTGTGAAACATAGTGGGTAGGACAAACTTATTTTTTTTTCACCTAGCTTACAAGCCATATGTGATAGACACTTACAACCAAGGTCATTAAGGTCATCTGTTTAGCTTGAGCAAGCATTGTAGTGTATGTATCAGAGTATAGGGTAAAACTGATAACAACTATGCATTACACTATGTTTTTAAATTATTATGCACATGCCATTTTTGTTTTTCCCATTAAAGAAAGTACCCTGTTTCCCTGAAAATAAGACATACCCTGAAAATAAGACATAGCATGATTTTCCAGAATTTTTTGAGGATGCAAAATGATTTTTCAGGCTTTTTGAGGATGCTTGAAATATAAGCCCTCCTCCAAAATTAAGCCCTGCTAACAGTTAATTAAAAAAGTCAATTTAAATAGTGTCCAGGCAGCTATACATGTAAAAAAGTTAAACCTTTTTGAACAAAAATTAATATATTAATATAAGACACTGTCTTATTTTCGGGGAAACACGTTATGTGCAGGGCTTTTCTTTTGTCTTTAACAGTTATATTACTATTCGGATGTTATTACACGTGGAAGTCCTGATTATGTATATTGTGAAATGAACACAAAATCTGTTGTTCCTAATTATTATGCAGAATTCTGTTTTTCAAGGCATAAAGACATTCATATAATTTCTAACAAATGTATTTTCCGACAGTCATTCAAAAAATATAAACATACATTAAAACCAAAAGTTAAAGTTCCGTTGCTGGCGTCCTCGTATCCATGGAGCCGTCTAATTTCAGCGTCTAATCGCCCGATTTGACGCGCTTGCGCAGTCCGGTCTTCTCCCTTCTGAATGGGGCTGCTCGTGCCGGAGAGCTGCTCCTCGTAGCTCCGCCCCGTCACGTGTGCCGATTCCAGCCAATCAGGAGGCTGGAATCGGCAATAGAACGCACAGAGCCCACGGTGCACCATGGGAGAAGACCTGCGGTCCACCGTGGGTGAAGATCCCGGCGGCCATCTTCGCAAGGTAAGTAAGAAGTCACCGGAGCACGGGGATTCAGGTAAGTACTATCCGGGTTTTTTTTAAACCCCTGCATCGTGTTTGTCTCGCGCCGAACGGGGGACTATTGAAAAAAAAAAAAAACCCGTTTCAGCGCGGGACAACCCCTTTAATATTTTTAAGCTCTCATACCGGTATTCTATCCATTTAACTTGTAAGTTCATGTATGGATTATTTTTGCATTTCATTAGAGGATGCCAGTATGGCCTCATGAAGCTGCTGTTTTGAGGTGTACTGATGCTCACTCTCATATATCTTCCTTTGAATGATGCTCCATAGGTTGTCAATAAGACTGAGGTCAGGAGATGATGGGGGCCAAACCATGATTGTATCTTGTTTTATTCCCAAAGCAGCCAAGGAGTCAATGTTTTTTGCAGCATGAGATGGTGCAATGTGTTACATGAAAATGATTTTATTTCAGAAGGCCAATTCTTCTTTTTATACCATGACGGAAAATGCAACATTAGGAGCTCCACATAGTTAGAGTTAATTTTGACAACTTCAAGGACCCGAAAGGAACTTAACATCTCACTTTCCAATATTTCCTCCCAAAACATAACTCCACCTCCTTGCTGACGTCTCCGTCTTGTAGAAACAGGGTGTTTCACCAGCCATCCAGAACTCCATCCATCTGCATTCATTGGTCAATAAAACTGTTTGAAAATGAGTCTTTGTGTATTTCTGAGCCAACTGCTGCAGCCATCTGAAGTTGGCAAACATAAGTCGAGTGGTTTATTTCTAACTCAGGCCTAGTCACGGTGGTAGCTACTCTACATAGACTGATGGTCCACGCAGTAGACGGATTACACAAGGATGACTTGTAATAACAGTGGTAAAAATTCAACGTGACACCAGTGCCTCAGAGTGTGATGTAACGATGAAATAAAGAGTCCAGACCAAAAGAGCTTTTGTAAATCTGGAGGCACACAGTTTTTACTGACTCTTGCAACTTGACAAATCATTGTTCACTTGGTAGTTTTAGCAGACGGTATAGAACTTCAACAATTCTTCACACGGGAATGAAACAACAGTTTAGGATTCCTGAACTCTTTCTCTTGGGAGGTAAGATGGCCAAACTAAGGTATCTAGGCACTGAATGGGGCGATAAGTGGTGGAGGAATGGAGGAGCTAGCGTGGGCTTGATGAAGGGCACACTTATTGTTTACTATTCATGGACTGATTAGACTCACAATTAGATTGACTAGTCTTTATCCAGCTTCCACAAGGTCTGTCCTGACTCTGGTTCCTTCAGCAGGGTTGAAATAGACTTTGCTCACCTTAGGGGTTGTCGGGTCCGTTTGCTCCACCAACTCCCAGTTTTACCCCAACGCTACTCTGTCTCGCCCCGCTCCTCACACACACACCACCCCCTTTCTCACTTTCTTCGGCTTCCTCTTCTTTTTTTGCTACTTCGGCGTCTTTTATATCCCCACTCCAATAACCAATCCTGGGCTGGGGAAATCTTTTTAACCACTCCCAACCCAAGCTAGGGGTGATCGATAGACAGAAGGGTGAATTCTGCAAAATCATGCGGAAACAGACAAAACAAACACAAACATTAACTGTTTAGAGGCCTGGTAAGGTCAACACACCAAAACAAAGTCTTTATAAGTCTTTATAAGATCGCATTTACCTGTGCTGTGAATCTCTCACATATCTTTTCATAGTTCAATGATCTCTCTTCTTTTTCCATGAAATATCAATTGTTTTAATGCCTTTTGCAAGACTTTTGACTATTTCATGTTTCTCATCTGCAGGAAGGTCTTTATTCCTCCCCATATTACATGTGTGAATGATGACTTGCTTAATAATGCGGAACATTATTTTTAAGTACCTTTCCCTTTAACTAAGATCGCCTGGAAATCTAATTAACAAACCTGTCTGAGCCTAATACCCTTCATCTAAAAGGAGACGAGAAATAAAACAAAATAAAAAAAAAACACTTTATTTTACAAACTAAAGCCTAAATGCTCATTTTACTGAAATCTTCTTAATATTTAACTTGCTAATTTGCTACACAGATATAGACCATTATAACATGTTTTATAAAACTCATCATCTTTCATTTATCGGCAAACTACCCTTAAGACCATAGTAAAAGACCAGTTTTTCGAATGCCATTCAGACTTGTTCTTCCCAGACCACAGATGGTGCTTGGTCTTGTCGATCTACAAGCTACCGGGGCCACTAGAGCATTGAATAGAGGATGTGAAAAATACCCACCACTTTTCTGATTTTCCATCAGATTCAATTCATCATTGTGCTACCCTATTGTATTCTTTCAATGTCGCATCTTCTTGCCAACTGAGAAGGACCCAATGTTGGCTTTTCACTTGCCGGTACTCCCCTCTGTGTTAAGTCTTGCGACACATTTAAGTCTCGCCTTCAAGGATGTTACACTTACTTTGTTCCAGACCGTAGTAGGGTACGACCTGCATGTAGACAACTTCAAAAACATCTTGCCATCCTTCACCCATTTCTTCTTGCAATGAAAACCTGTCCATCTAGATTAATGCAGGACCTACGGTCGACCGCCAGGGGTTCTGGCTGTCATAGAACAGATCATAGTGACTCGGTGGGGAGCATGGATGAATATTTAGTACGTTCCCGCTATGAATACTTCATTGCCTTTGCCTGTAGTTAAATAATGAGTTAAACTTGAATAGCTGCTTAATGTCTGATTCTATTTCACACTTTATGTGATGCTCATTGAAATCATGATTGTCTTTGCTAGTGTTATTCGAATGAGTTATTGACTTCACCAAGATGAAGGCTCACTGCATCAATCAGTCAATAGTCACACAGCTATAATTTTCGGTTCGGCCATGCTCCGTACACATATTCCTTATTTTATGAGTTTGTATTTCTTGTTACAATTATTTATCTTTCACTGTATGTGTATGTCAAATTGCGCCTCTTTTTATCTGTGCTTTTCTCATATCTCCATTACAGGCTTGCTGTATCTGAGAGAACAAGCAGCAGGAGCTCAGCTAATACTCCTATGTGCAATTTACATTGTCATCAATTCTTAATGACATTGACACAATTATAGATGATGTCATGATATGAAAGCTCAATAGCTATTTTATAGGAGGCTGTGGTGATAAATGAGATTTATGATCGAGCCGCTGACAAATTCTACAATGTTGGACTGTCAAAGAATTGTTACCGTATTTGGGGCTTGGAGAAGGATTCTTGGAGTATAGATTCTGTGTATATAAGACACTTTATCACTGTTTACACTTTATCACGGCAGCCATGACAATTATGGCATGTAAAAGGTCCTAATGGATCCCATTAACTTGTAATATGGATTGTCAAGTATCAAGGTCTTTTTTATAGGAAAGAATAGAATAAACACTAAGAAAGAAAGAGGAATCTGATGGAACACAGCCTAAAACGTATTTTTCCCCCCACGATTAGATTAGAGACTTGTTATTAGATTACATGCAAGACATGCAGCAATTATAGTCAGGGGCAATCTTGAGGTTTGTGTGACCTTAGTGGTAGTGACCTCAACCATTACTACTATGCTATCAAAAAGAAGCAGAGTAATAATGGAGCATAGCCGATAACATATATACTCATTTTCAAGGTTAAATAAGAGCTTTGATATCAGATTACATCCAATACATGCAGTAATTATAGTCAGGAGTGGTCTTGTGGGGGGACAACCTTAGTGAAGGGTGACCTCAACCATTACTACTATGCTATCAAAAAGAAACAGAAAGCTGTTGGATATGTATTTGTTTTCAGAATAATTAACATATGTAACACTTTGCCAGCTTTTATCATTTATTTTATGAGTAGTTAACAATATTGTTGTCAGATTCAATGCAGGACAAGCTGTAAAAGCCCATTTACACGGAGCGATGATCACTCAAAAATCGCAAAAAGGGATTTGAGCGATCATTGTTGCGTCTAAACGTGCGGCCATCATGCACTTTTCATGCACTGCTAGCTGATCGTTAAATTCAGGCCAACCTGAAAATCATCGTTGAGCCTTATCAGCAGTTCTCCACTGGTAATGCTGATAGCATTGTTTCTCGTCGGAGAACAATGGAACTGAAAGCAGATAAGAGCCCTCAGGCTATTAACTGCTTTCAGGTAAAGGCTTCATTTGCACACTAAATTGCTATTAAGTAGCTGAGTAGCTACTTAATAGTTTATGCAAAATGATCGCTCAAAGCTGTCACTAAACTGTCGTTTGAGCGATTTTTGAGCGATTATCGCTCCGTCTAAATGAGCCTTAACTTATAGTCAGGGATATTCTAAGGTACATTTAGTTGTTCAACAGTTGTTCAATAAATAAGGTGGAATAGATGGGAGATTGTTCCAGCCTGCCCGCGTCCATTCAGGGTAAACAGGCATTCACTCATACTAGAATAACTGCCTGTTTACACGGGCCAATGGTCGACTCCAACACGTGAGAGATGTTGTGCCCACTGCTGTGTCAGAGGCTGCATGTATGCATGATGACTATTGCCTGAATTAGCTGTTTCCAGTGGTAACTTGGGAGATAATCACTTCATGTAAAGGTACAGATGGGAACAATTTTGGTTCCTACATGGCAACTTACAGAAGCTAGTTATTTCATTTGCCAAATCTTGTGGGGTATCAACTGTACCCTTATAAACTATCCCCTTAACATTATGGGTACAATGCAAAAGCAGAGTAAACATGGCCTCTATATTAAATCAGTGATGTAGTAGATTTACCGTAGACTCCAATGATGGTTGTGTAATGTCTTTGAAATGCCCCTCAATGAGGGTATCTATAGATGATTAGATGGGCCTACCTTGCGGGAATTGTCAATTGGGTCGGAGGTTGTCAGGTTCTTTTTTGATATCGACACCGTCTACAAAAACTCTCTGTGTGGATGACAGGGTAACAGCTGGTGGGTGAATAAGTAAATGATTGGAACTACGCCACATTTTTGCTTGAAACTTTAGCATCAGCAACCAGAATGCTTTCAACTACAGCAATTTCAGTTACACATTACCAGCAGCCTCCTACAGTGGCATCAGGCAGCACTCACAAGAGCAGTCTCTTATAAACTTCTTTCTTTCGACTCAAGCTTCATGGATACATTCTGGGGAAAAACGTGGCACACTCCGCTCTGATTTTACTCTTTTTAACACAGGTCTAATGATGAGCGAACTCTTGAAAAGTTTGGTTTGGCCAATCCTCTAAACTTTTGCAAAAAGGTTCTGTTCAGTCCGAGTTATTTTGACCCAAACCTGAAGTTCAACAAAATTCCTAAAACTGGTGTATAGTACTGTCTAAAAGACATAAAAGTCCTGCATGATACTCTAAGAGTGTTCTACAGAGCTTTTATGACTCTTACACCAGTGTTCAGGACTAATGTTGAGTGAACCAAACCAGTAGAACGTAGCTTCATGTTGAAGTTGGCCAAAAGCTCAGTGCAGGTTCATGCGAAACAGGACTTTTAGCGTTTCTGCTGTTTGGTTGGTCAGTGGTTGCACCTACTGCCCTTGTGAGGTTGCAACATCACCACCATTGAACATAATAGTATTTCATAGACAACACTTTACAACTTTACCCCTCTTACATTTCCGTACAACTTGAAGGTAGTACGAAGCCATAATACAGTCTTCAGAAGCCTTGGAGTATACAATGGCAAAGCAGCAATATATCATAAAACCTAAACAATATTTTAGCCTCAGATCTGAAGTCTAATATTCAGAATTCTCATAGCGCTCTATACATTCGAAAGATAAAGAAAAAAAACAAAACAATCGTTATATATTTAGCTTTTCCCAAACCCAAATCTTTAAAAAAAATAATAAACATAATTAGATCAGCAAAGGGACCCGACTTGAAAGTACATAATTTTCAAAAACACATCTGACAGGCGATTCTAAAAGTTTTCCTCTGGAAATGCTTAAATATTAAATAATCTGTGAAACTGCCCTAGAAACTCAAGTTATCTTTTCCAATTTTATTTTTTGTTGGAAAAACTTCTTTGTTTCGCTAACGACAATTCTCTGGTGCTTTGTAACGGTGTTATTGAACAAGTTTAATGATTTGCAGAGGACCTCTTCTAAAGGCATTACTGGGCAACATGAGATTAAAAATGTACGACTGTACAGGCTCTAGTAGAGTAAATGAAAATATTTTATGCAGCTACCAAGAAGGGCCTCCAGAGATCAAATTAGAACCTTGCTGTGAAGGGAGATGTTTAGGCATGCTGCAGAATTATTTATGGCTGTCTTCAGCTCATGAGAGAATAAGCGGACATTACATTTAAATTAAACAAAGGGGACGAAAAGAGATTTTTTTTTGTAATTTGACTGCTAATAATGATTCGGAATTACTTAACAGTTTAAGCAATGGCGTAAGAGCAAAGTAAGCAGCCCTGACAGATGTCTTCGTTCAAGTGTACATGGGACTGGCCTTACAGATGCACCACCTGGGAGGTCATACTGGAGAGCACATCAACGGCCTCTTTGGAAGAAGGAACCGCTGACAGCCCTTCGCCCAACACTTGCAACCATTATTGGATGGCATCAGATGTATATGCAAATTAGATATGTGTGGAGTTTGAATGGAGCAGGCTCAGGAGCTAATCCTGATCTACACATGGAGGGTGTCAGTTGTCTTTGGCAGCTGACACTCAGTGGCGACAGCCACGATTGGCATTAACACTGATCAGGACTGTTAACCATTTAAATGGTTAATAATCATTTTCTAGATGTCCTAAACAGCCCCTCCATGATTAGATTGTGCGGTGCTGTTCAGGTGTCATGGCAGCAATGAGCTTTCCGAAGGCCCCCAGGGTTGCCATGAATGGTTGCTTATTAAGATGTGCCAGTGTCATATCTTAATAAAACATCTTTAAAAAATACAGTATATAGCAATACTATAGTATTACAGCCTGCTCTATAAGCAATCGAACGATCACAAGTTTAAGTCCCCTTGGGAACTTCAAAAGAAAGTATTAAATACTATTTTAACATTAAAAAAAACTATTTTCTATTTGCATAACAAATAATTCTGAACAAAAAAGAAGGTAAATAGAGATGAGTGAGTATTGCCTTAGCTGGGTATCTCCCAGCTCGTCTCTAAACATACGGGGGCCGGCGCGGGTGACAGGTGAGTTGCGGCCCCCGAACCCTTAGAGATGAGCGGGGAGATACTCGGCTAAGGCACTACTCGCTCGAGTAATGTGCCTTAGCCGAGTATACTCGCTCATCTCTAAAGGTAAACATATTTGGTTATGCTGTGTCTGTTCTAAAGTCTGATCTATTTAAATAATGCTTTTATACCACACAGTGAATGCTATCAGAAAAAAATATGCACATTGCCAGAATTACACTTTTTTTGGTCACCTTGTATGCAAGAAAAAGTACATCAGGAAGTCATATGTACCCCAAAATGGTACCAATAGAAACCGCAGATCATCCTGCAAAAAACAAGCCTTAATACAGGTACATTGACAGGAAAAAAATAGTTTTGGTGGTCAGGAAATGGCGACTGAAAACATATAGATGTTTTTAAAAATGTTTTATATTTTTAAAAAGAGAAGAATAAAAAAACAAACAAATTTTGTAAGGTAATCATGCTGACCCAAGGCATACACACTTACCAAGTGAGTTTTTTCCAAAATGTGTATGCTGTAAAAACAAGACGCCTATTATTTTTGCAGAGACGGTGGGGGTATCATTGTATAACACTGTGTCAAATCTATCTGATGAAGGATTAAAGGGGTTGTCCCGCGCCGAAACGTTTTTTGTTTTTTTTTCAACCCCCCCCCCCCCCCATTCGGCGCGAGACAACCCCGATGCAGGGGTTAAAAAAGAACACCGGACAGCGCTTACCTGAATCCCCGCGCTCCGGTGACTTCTTACTTACCTGCTGAAGATGGCCGCCGGGATCTTCTCCCTCGGTGGACCGCAGGGCTTCTGTGCGGTCCATTGCCGATTCCAGCCTTCTGATTGGCTGGAATCGGCACATGACGGGGCGGAGCTACACGGAGCTACACGGAGCCCCATTGAGAAAAGCAGAAGACCGGACTGGCCATTAGACGGCGAAAATTAGACGGCAACCATGGAGACGAGGACGCCAGCAACGGAACAGGTAAGTGAATAACTTTTGATAACTTCTGTATGGCTCATAATTAATGCACAATGTACATTACAAAGTGCATTAATATGGCCATACAGAAGTGTATAGACCCACTTGCTGCCGCGGGACAACCCCTTTAAGTTCTGACCCAAAACACATACTTTCTGTATTATGCTTCACTGATTGGAAGACCTTTATACCTACCTCAGTCCATTGCTGTGGGAAGATCTGCAACCTCTAATGGTTCTACCAAATGTACATTGCTCACATCATTGAGGAATCATCCCAGCAGGATGAAAACCACCTTGGCGGTATTGTGGCCATCATTATCAGTGTTGAGTGATCACAATTTTGAGAAGTGAATGCCTCCATTGCTATATCTACATCACACCTTCATATTTTACAAACCTGATCTTAAAGTGCCTTCAATGTTTTCGCTTTTGCATGTTGTATATACTACCAGGAAGGATCGGGCCATTGCAGAGAAATTTTCTAACTTCAAGTCCTAAATATTTTGGCCTAATGATGCATAACCCTAAGCTCAGCATAGCCAAACAACTGATAAGAATGAGGTCAATTGTTCTTTTCAAAATTGTATTCATTGAAACTTTATCTCCCCTGTTTAGGCCAAATGAAATCCCCTTTAAGACTCTTTCTCACAGTGGTATTAATGGTCTGGCACTCAGGGTTGTTTATTTACATTATTTACTGCCTTCACTCTTAATTAGAGTAATAGACATGTGGGACACATCACCACATTGTTACTTGACACATTGTGTCCCAGGAGGACTTAGTAGGGTTCAAAGGGCCCTAAAGAAAAAAAAACTAAGAAAAAGAAACATTATGTCATTTCATCAATACATCATTCCACTCCTTCCTTTTTTTAGACTGAAATTGAATTCAGGTTATGGTAAAATACTTCTTTGTGCACCAAATATACCGATTATTTATCAAGACTCAAGTCATACCTCATATATTTTTAGCAAGCTCATCTGAGTCATTGTTAATCCAACTATAGATGTGATGTATTTGATAGTAACTAGAGATGAGCGAGCACCAAAATGCTCGGGTGCTCGTTACTCGAGACGAACTTTTCGCGATGCTCGAGGGTTCGTTTCGAATAACGAACCCCATTGAAGTCAATGGGCGACTCGAGCATTTTTGTATATCGCCGATGCTCGCTAAGGTTTTCATTTGTGAAAATCGGGGCAATTCAAGAAAGTGATGGGAACGACACAGAAACGGATAGGGCAGGTGAGGGGCTACATGTTGGGCTGCATCTCAAGTTCACAGGTCCCACTATTAAGCCACAATAGCGGCAAGAGTGCCCCCCCCCCCAACAACTTTTACTACTGAAAAGCCCTCATTAGCAATGGATACCTTAGCTAAGCACCACACTGCCTCCAAAAAAGCACAATCACTGCCTGCATGACACTCCGCTGCCACTTCTCCTGGGTTACATGCTGACCAACCACCCCCCCCCCCCACGACCCAGTGTCCACAGCGCACACCAAAGTGTCCCTGCGCAGCCTTCAGCTGCCCTCATGCCACGCCACCCTCATGTCTATTTATAAGTGCGTCTGCCATGAGGAGGAACCGCAGGCACACACTGCAGAGGGTTGGCACGGCTAGGCAGCGACCCTCCTTAAAAGGAGCGGGGCGATAGTCCACAATGCTGTACAGAAGCAATGAGAAATATAATCCTGTGCCACCGCCATCACGAGCTGCACACGTGGGCATAGCAATGGGGAACCTATGTGCCACACACTATTCATTCTGTCAAGGTGTCTGCATGCCCCAGTCAGACCGCGTTTTTTTATAAATAGTCACAGGCAGGTACAACTGGGAATCCCCAACTCCGCAATGGGAATTCCGTGTGCACCCACAGCATGGGTGGCTCCCTGGAACCCACCGGCTGTACATAAATATATCCCATTGCAGTGCCCCGGACAGCAGAGCTAACATCAGTTGAAATGCAGGTGGGCTTCGGCCCACACTGCATGCCCCAGTCAGACTGGGGTTCTTTAGAAGTGGACACATGTAGTTACAACTCCGTGTGGATCCACAGCATGGGTGGCTCCCTGGAACCCACCGGCGGTACATAAAAATATCCCATTGCATTGCACATCACAGCTGAGGTAATAATGTCATGTTTAATGCAGGTGGGCTTCGGCCCACACTGCATGCCCCAGTCAGACTGGGGTTCTTTAGAAGTGGACACAGATGCATTTACAACTCCCTGTGGACCCACAGCATGGGTGGGTGCCAGGAAGCCACCGGCGGTACATAAATACATCCCATTGCAGTGCCCAACACAGCTGATGTAACGTCAGCTGTAATGCAGGTGGGCTAAAAATTAATTTGATTACACTGTAGGCGAGGGCCCCAAAAAATTGGTGTATCAACAGTACTAATGTACCTCTGAAAAATTGCCCATGCCCAACCAAGAGGGCAGGTGAAACCCATTAATCGCTTTGGTTAATGTGGCTTAATTGGTAACTAGGCCAGGAGGCAGCCCAGTTAAAATAAAAATTGGTTGAGGTGAAAGTTTCAACGCTTTAATGAGCATTGAAACGTATAAAAATTGTTTATTGTTATATGACTGAGCCTTGTGGGCCTAAGAAAAATTGCCCGTTCGGCGTGATAATGTGAGGTTTCAGGAGGAGGAGCAGGAGGAGGAGGAATATTATACACAGATTGATGAAGCGAAAAGGTCCCCGTTTTTGATGGGGATACAGAACGATGCTTCCATCCACGGGTGCAGCCTACGTATTGCTTACATATCGCTGCTGTCCGCTGGTGGAGAAGAGAAGTCTGGGGAAATCCAGGCTTTGTTCATCTTGATGAGTGTAAGCCTGTCGGCACTGTCGGTTGACAGGCGGGCACGCTTATCTGTGATGATTCCCCCAGCCGCACTAAACACCCTCTCTGACAAGACGCTAGCCGCAGGACAAGCAAGGACCTCCAGGGCATACAGCGCGAGTTCAGGCCACGTGTCCAGCTCCGACACCCAGTAGTTGTAGGGGGCAGAGGCGTCACGGAGGACGGTCGTGCGATCGGCTACGTACTCCCTCACCATCCTTTTACAGTGCTCCCGCCGACTCAGCCGTGACTGGGGAGCGGTGACACAGTCTTGCTGGGGAGCCATAAAGCTGTCAAGGGCCTTAAAGAGTATTGCCCTGCCTGTGCTGTACATGCTGCCTGATCTCCGCGCCTCCCCTGCTACCTGGCCCTCGGAACTGCGCCTTCGGCCACTAGCGCTGTTGTATGGGAATTTTACCATCAGTTTGTCCGCCAGGGTCCTGTGGTATAGCAACACTCTCGAACCCCTTTCCTCTTCGGGTATGAGAGTGGAAAGGTTCTCCTTATACCGTGGGTCGAGCAGTGTGTACACCCAGTAATCCGTAGTGGCCAGAATGTGTGTAACGCGAGGGTCACGAGAAAGGCATCCTAACATGAAGGCAGCCATGTGTGCCAGGGTACCTGTACGCAACACATGACTGTCCTCACTAGGAAGATCACTTTCAGGATCCTCCTCCTCCTCAGGCCATACACGCTGAAAGGATGACAGGCCAGCAGCATGTGTACCCTCACCAGTGGGCCAAGCTGTCTCTTCCCCCTCCTCCTCATCTTCCTCCTCCTCACCGCGCTGAGATATAGACAGGAGGGTGCTCTGACTATCCAGCGACATACTGTCTTCCCCCGCCTCTGTTTCCGAGCGCAAAGCGTCTGCCTTTATGCTTTGCAGGGAACTTCTCAAGAGACATAGCAGAGGAATGGTGACGCTAATGATTGCAGCATCGCCGCTCACCACCTGGGTAGACTCCTCAAAGTTTCGAAGGACCTGGTAGATGTCTGCCAACCAGGCCCACTCTTCTGAAAATAATTGAGGAGGCTGACTCCCACTGCGCCGCCCATGTTGGAGTTGGTATTCCACTATAGCTCTACGCTGCTCATAGAGTCTGGCCAACATGTGGAGCGTAGAGTTCCACTGTGTGGGCACGTCGCACAGCAGTCGGTGCACTGGCAGATGAAACCGATGTTTCAGGGTGCGCAGGGTGGCAGCGTCCGTGTGGGACTTGCGGAAATGTGCGCAGAACCGGCGCACCTTTCCGAGCAGGTCTGACAAACGTGGGTAGCTTTTCAGAAAGCGCTGAACCACCAAATTAAAGACGTGGGCCAGGCATGGCACGTGCGTGAGGCTGCCGAGCTGCAGAGCCGCCACCAGGTTACGGCCGTTGTCACACATGACCATGCCCGGTTGGAGGCTCAGCGGCGCAAGCCAGCAGTCGGTCTGCTCTGTCAGACCCTGCAGCAGTTCGTGGGCCGTGTGCCTCTTATCTCCTAAGCTGAGTAGTTTCAGCACGGCCTGCTGACGCTTGCCCACCGCTGTGCTGCCACGCCGCGCGACACCGACTGCTGGCGACGTGCTGCTGCTGCTGACACATCTTGATTGCGAGACAGAGGTTGCAATGGGGGAGGAGGAGGAGGAGGAGGGTGGTTTAGTGGAGGAAGCATACACCGCCGCAGATACCACCACCGAGCTGTGGCCTGCAATTCTGGGGGTGGGTAGGACGTGAGCGGTCCCAGGCTCTGACTCTGTCCCAGCCTCCACTAAATTCACCCAATGTGCCGTCAGGGAGATATAGTGGCCCTGCCCGCCTGTGCTTGTCCACGTGTCTGTTGTTAAGTGGACCTTGGCAGTAACCGCGTTGGTGAGGGCGCGTACAATGTTGCGGGAGACGTGGTCGTGCAGGGCTGGGACGGCACATCGGGAAAAATAGTGGCGACTGGGAACTGAGTAGCGCGGGGCCGCCGCCGCCATCATACTTTTGAAAGCCTCCGTTTCCACAACCCTATACGGCAGCATCTCCAGGCTGATAAATATGGCTATGTGCACGTTTAACGCTTGAGCGTGCGGGTGCATGGCGGCATACTTGCGCTTGCGCTCAAACACTTGCGCTAGCGACGGCTGGACGGTGCGCTGAGAGACATTGGTGGATGGGGCCGAGGACAGCGGAGGTGAGGGTGTGGGTTCAGGCCAGGAGACGGTAGTGCCTGTGTCCTCAGAGCGGGGTTGGATCTCAGTGGCAGGTTGGGGCACAGGGGGAGAGGCAGCGGTGCAAACCGGAGGCGGTGAACGGCCTTCGTCCCACCTTGTGGGGTGCTTGGCCATCATATGTCTGCGCATGCTGGTGGTGGTGAGGCTGGTGGTGGTGGCTCCCCAGCTGATCTTGGCGCGACAAAGGTTGCACACCACTGTTCGTCGGTCGTCTGCACTCTCAGTGAAAAACTGCCAGACCTTTGATCACCTCGGCCTCTGCAGGGTGGCATGGCGCGAGGGGGCGCTTTGGGAAACAGTTGGTGGATTATTCGGTCTGGCCCTGCCCCTACCCCTGGACACCGCACTGCCTCTTGCAACCTGCCCTGTTGCTGCCCTTGCCTCCCCCTCTGAAGAACTGTCCTCAGTAGGCGTAGCAAACCAGGTGGGGTCAGTCACCTCATTGTCCTGCTGCTCTTCCTCAGAATCCTCGGTGTGCTCCTCCCTCGGACTTAATGCCCTTACTACTACCTCACTGATAGACAACTGTGTCTCATCGTCATCGGCCTCCTCACCCACTGAAAGGTCTTGAGACAGTTGCCGGAAGTCCCCAGCCTCATCCCCCGTACCCCGGGAACTTTGCAATGGTTGGGCATCAGTCACGATAAACTCCTCTGGTGGGAGAGGAACCACTGCTGCCCAATCTGAGCAGGGGCCCGAGAACAGTTCCTGGGAGTCTGCCCGCTCCTCAGAATGTCTCATTTTCATGGAGTGAGGAGGCTGGGAGGAAGGAGGAGCAGCAGCCAGAGGATTCTGAGTTGCAGCAGTGGACGGCGCAGAACTCTGGGTGGACGATAGGTTGCTGGAAGCACTTTCTGCCATCCACGACAGGACCTGCTCACACTGCTCATTTTCTAATAAAGGTCTACCGCGTGGACCCATTAAATGTGCTATGAATGTGGGGACACCAGAAACGTGCCTCTCTCCTAATCCCGCAGCAGTCGGCTGCGATACACCTGGATCAGGAGCTCGGCCTGTGCCCACACCCGGACTAGGGCCTCCGCATCCTCGGCCGCGCCCACGTCCTCTAGGCCTACCCCTACCCCTCAGCATGCTGTATTACCAGTAATGCAGAAACAGAACGCTGTAATTAAATGTGCTGCTTATTGGCCTGTGGTTGGAGGCTGAGTTCGCTTACGGAATGCCAGGAAATAATTTGGCACAAGCCTGCTGTAACACTTAGCTGGCTGCGTATGATTTTGTAGAACTACTACACCCAGCACACACGAACCCAGGACACTGAGCACAGGGACAGGCAGGCCAAATAGATTTTTTGCCCAATATTTTTTAGAAAAGGCCCACTGCGTATATTCAATCAATAATATATGTCTTCTGTCCCTGCCTCCACAATTCTGTCCCTGGAGTGTGTCACAGAACTGCAGAGTGTTGCCCTGGAGTATTACTGCGGGGCGCAATGCTCTGCACGGCCGATATACCAAAAAAAAAAAATGTGCAACACTGCAAAAAGCAGCCTCCACACTACTGCACACGGTTAGATGTGGCCCTAAGAAGTACCGTTGGGGTTCTTGAAGCCTACAATAACTCCTAACGCTCTCCCTGCCTCCACACTTCTGTCCCTTGAGTATTACTGCAGGGCGCAATGCTCTGCACGGCCGATATACCAAAAAAAAAAAAATGTGCAACATTGCAAAAAGCAGCCTCCACACTACTGCACACGGTTAGATGTGGCCCTAAGAAGGACCGTTGGGGTTCTTGAAGCCTACACTAACTCCTAACGCTCTCCCTATAGCAGCTCCGGCACCAGCAGCACTGTCCCTGATCTCTGTCAGAATGCATCTGTGGCGAGCCGCGGGAGGGGCCGATTTTTATACTCGGGTGACACCTGATCTCGCCAGCCACTCACTGCAGGGGGGTGGTATAGGGCTTGAACGTCGCAGGGGGAAGTTGTAATGCCTTCCCTGTCTTTCAATTGGCCAGAAAAGCGCGCTAACGTCTCAGAGATGAAAGTGAAAGTAACTCGAACATCGCGTGGTGCTCGTTACGAGTAATGAGCATCTCGAACACGCTAATACTCGAACGAATATCAAGCTCGGACGAGTACGTTCACTCATCTCTAATAGTAACATTTTCCGGACCCACGTTTTTAGCTACCAGCTAGGAGAATCACAATATGTGACTGGACACCTGAGCAAGAATCGCAAGTAGTATTTATTTCCATATGTTGATACTTATTGGGTCTCCTTTGGCTCTAATGACATCAGATACTCTATGTGGCATACTTTCTACTAACATCTGATACACTTCAGCTGGTATTCCATTCATCTTGCAAAGGTCTGGCAAGTTCTCCCAAAGACGATACATCAGCTTATCTACTATAATGGAAGGAGCATCATCATTGGACGGTTGAGCAATGGAAGAATGTTCTATGGTATTTAAAATCACGCCAGTCCATCTTCAAATCAGATGGACATACCTGGGTGTGGAGGACACCTGGAGAACGCCTTTTGCCTGAATGTGTTGTACCAACTGTTAAGTACTGCAAAGGTATCTCTATGGCCTGTGGATGTTTTATGTTGGTTGTAGTCACAAAAACCATGAACACGGAGATGTACCTTGACACATGCAGGCGGAGCGGGATACTGCCGCAATATCTTAGAGAACAATGCAGCTGTTTTGTATATGCAAACAGCTGCATTGTTCTCAGCGCTTTCAGCTGGTGTCCCGCTGAGAACTGCCAGCAGGATACTAGCTAAAAGAATGCTATCAGTACCGCCCGCTGAGATATTAGTGTGCAGTGCTGATAAGGCTCCTTGCTAATTTCTAGCTGGCTAAAAATGAGCAATGAACAAACAGTGATTTAGTGATCCTGCACAGAGCACCTTGGAGGTCCCTTCCAACTCTACCATTCTATGAGTCTGAGTACATGAACAGTGCATAATGGCCACACGTTTAGATGCAACGATTATCAATTAAAAGTCTGCTTTTGAGCAATAATCATTGTGTCTAAATGGGCCTTAAGGGTCTTTTTACAAGAATCAATTAATCATTGGAATGAGCCAACGAGTCATTTGCTTTCAAGCTGCATCCGTTTACACGCGCAGATAATCATTTACATTTTTCATAATTTTTTAATCAAAGCTCATTCAGTCCATGGTTGGTCTGTCAATAGAGTCTGTCGATGCCTAGGAATGGTTTGCAAATAACTGCTTGATTGCCTTTTACACTGAATGACTGGCAAACGACGAGGGATGATTTTTACGCTTTCATAAAGTGAAGGACGAATGATAAGCAAACAAATGATAGTTCGTTATTCAGTTATTGGCCATCTTTACCCTGAATGATTATCGAGCTGAATGTTCATGTGTATGGTGGAGCTGACGGAGACAGTTGTTGGATGAACAATCATTTGGCTGACGGTTGTTGAAACTGTATTGGCAGCTTGATCTGCAATATAAGGCCCAGGAAAGGGCATAGGACTGGCTGCAGACTTGTGCAGCAGCGTGCATGTCACATGCAGTGTGATAACTCCAGCCACAACAGAGATGATTGGTTGATAGCACAGTAGTTCTACATCATCATGAAGTTGGAAGCAATAACATCAACAGTTCACAAAGAGCTAAGAATATTTGCAGACATTTTAGAATTGCTGCTATGCAAAGGCTGTGTCTCCCTCTACCTGATACTTAATTATCTGTCATTAGAGATGAGCGAACGTACTCGGCCACGCCCCTTTTTCACTAGAGCACCGCGATTTTCGAGTACTTCTCTACTCAGGTGAAAAGATTCGGGGGGCGCCGTGGGTGAGCAGGGGGTTGTAGAGGGGAGTGCGGGGGAGAGTTAGAGAGAGAGAGCTCCCCCCTGTTCCCCACTGCTACCCCCTGCTCCACCACGCCATCCCCCGCCCCCCCTGCGCCCCCCGAATCTTTGCACCCGAGTAGCCAGGTACTCGAAAATAGCGATGCTCGATCGAGTAATTACTCGAAACGAGTACGTTCGCTCATCTCTATCTGTCATGCTACAAGAGATAGCCGACATCATGACTACGAGTGAAAAACTATGCCCTCCCTGACCTATATCATAAGCCTCTCATCCAGCCAAGCCAAAAGCCTACTGCACACTGATATGGGGCAAAAACACCAAAACAGTCTGTCTGCACATGGTTATCTTTTCCTTCTGAAGCAGATTCTGGCTTTGGCTTATATTCCCAGTCTTTGTCATAAGGCCTGTGAAAAGATCGGACATTGACTAGCAGGAATTGAACGGGAGCGCAGATAGGACACACTCTATGCTCCTCAGTCATTTCTGAAGAAGGGGTGTATTC
The DNA here is from genome assembly GCF_035609145.1 of Eleutherodactylus coqui. Classification (NCBI taxonomy): domain Eukaryota; kingdom Metazoa; phylum Chordata; class Amphibia; order Anura; family Eleutherodactylidae; genus Eleutherodactylus; species Eleutherodactylus coqui. The sequence goes on from NC_089839.1 coordinate 305,090,405, forward strand.
CCAAAACACATTATATTGGCTGTTTTAAATTCATTAAAGGGGTTGTCCTGCGGCAGCAAGTGGGGTTATACACTTCTGTATGGTCATATTAATGCACTTTGTAATATACATCATGCATTAAATATGAGCCATACAGAAGTTATTCACTTACCTTCCCTGCGCTGGCGTCCCCGTTGCCATGGTGCCGTCTAATTTCAGTGTCTAATCGCCTGATTAGACGCGCTTGCGCAGATGGGTCTTTTCCCTTCGGTTCGGTCCGGCAGCAGTGGTGTTCTGGCTCCGCCCCCTTGAACGCGTCATCACGTAGCTCCGCCCCATCACGTGTGCCGATTCCAGCCTCCTGATTGGTTGGAATCGGCACACGTGATGGGGCAGAGCTACGCGATGACGCGTGCAAGGGGGCGGAGCCAGAACGCCGCTGCTGCCGGACCGAGCTGAAGGGAAAAGACCCATCTGCGCAAGCGCGTCTAATCGGGCGATTAGACGCTGAAATTAGACGGCACCATGGCGACGGGGACGCCAGCAACGGAGCAGGTAAGTGAATAACTTCTGTATGGCTCATATTTAATGCACGATGTATATTACAAAGTGCATTAATATGGCCATACAGAAGTGTATAACCCCACTTGCTGGCGCGGGACAACCCCTTTAATAAAAGAAGGAGAGAAGAATGCATGGCCCATTTACATGCAAAAATAATCTTTCAGATCTATTTTCATAGAGTGTTAATAGCCATTAATGTCCATTAACATTTTACCATCTTCATTTGCATGTAAAAGGGCCTCAATGAGCTGTTTGCAAAGCTCAGCATGTGATTAATCACAAAACCAGCTGTGTATACAGCTGCATTGTTCTGCTCTTGGCTGCCTGCAGATTACAATGTTATCTGCCAACTCCCATGGAGATAACAGCATGTGGTCTACTCAGACATAAATGTGTTCGCTTCACCTCTCAGCACCTGAACAATGGATTTTAAGTTCACCTTAAAATTCTCGTTTAAACGAAAAGTGCACAATTCCCGCATTAAAATGTAATGATGATCGCTCATTTTCAGTCGTTTCAATGAATTTTGAGCAATAATTGTTATGTGTAAATGGGCCTTTATAAGTCTTCTCACACCTAAGGAGAAACTAGATCTTTTCTGTTCCATCTTCCCATTTCCAAGTGAGAATTCACATGGGAGCTTACAATTTTTTTCCCCAAGTTCCCCTTTTAATTTTGACTTTTAATTTACCAAAAATAAAGAAAAAATTGCATAATCAACTTTAAGTTTAGAAACAGACAAGAGCTTAATGACTTCTTCATTTGTGATATTCAGGCATTTCCAAGACTGCTGAATGAGGAATGTTGGAAGGGAGATTCTCTGATTAGCTTCATTGATTTCTACTTGAAGATGCTTTGCTTAACTTCAGTCACTTTTGGAGTCGAGTCTGAGGCTCCTTAATGTACCAGTAACATAAATCTATGCAGAATACATTCACTAAGTATCTGTCTCATTACTGGATCAGTAACGAGCCGTTGACAGGTTAGGAGACAATGCGCTGATAAACTGCTACAAATTAGCGCTGCACATTAGGACCAGGAAGACGCCGGCGTCAGGTTTAGCGTCTTCTGGATTACGACACAATTATTTGTAAACGACTATTGATCCTGGGATACGTTTTTTCTTTTTTCTTAGCCCGATTCCTTCTGTTCTTTTTTTTTTCTCTGGCATCTTTCTTTTAAAATAATCACATTCTATAAATGAAAGATAATTCCATTTGCTGAAACGTTCGACTGGTAGATAAATGAGAGGCCTTGTGAGCGCATCATCAGGATGCATCGCTCTTAATATTAATAATGTTTGGGATCCCAGGAAGGTATTTATCTTAGCGATAGATAAAACTTTTAAATTAGCAATCCGTCTGCCGAAGAATTAAGCCCGTGTCAGGTAAAATGGCTGTTGTATTACCGCAATCATCTTATTTGTCAAATTACACTTTATTATCATTGTTTCGGCTCTCTAAGTAAATTGCGGCACATAAGAATGCGACATTCAGAATGGATGAACGGATTACTGGGGACTGAGACTACAGAGACGTCACGCCATTTTATTAGCGATTTGGAAAAAAAATTGCAAATGCCAAGTTGATCTTTAAAGGGTGTGTATAGTTTTGCAACCATTTTTATTGCTGCCGGCGTCTAATCTAAAAATTGAGCAATTTTTTGAATATTAGTGATAAAAAAATATACATTATAAGGCCTTAGACAGACGGGCGTTTTTTGCCACGATTTGGGCATACACATGCGTCCGGCGATTTTATAAAACCATTGCTTTGCAATGGTATCGGACACATGAGCGCTTTTTATGCGCTCGTCCGATAAATTATAGAACAGAAATCGCAGATCGCACCTATCTGCGATCTGCGATTCCTGTTCTCTTCTCTATATGCGCTCAATGGGGCCCGGCGGCAGCAGCGCCGACCCCATTGAGAACATATAGAAGACAAATCCTTCTTCTCTGCCACAGCTGTAACAGCTGTGGCAGAGAAGAACGATGTTTGCCCATTGAATTCAATGGAGCCGGCAATACAGCCGACTCCATTGAAAGCAATGGGCTGCCGGCGTGCGCGGGATGAATTGTCGGGAAGGGCTTAAATATATAAGCCCTTCCCTGCAATTTATCCAGAAAAGTGTTAAAATAAGAAATATATACATACTCACCTGCTCCTGCCAGTCGGAGTTCAGAGCGGCCGGCCTGCAGTGGGTGTGAAGGGGGTGTGAGTCAGATCTGCCCCCTGATTGGCTCAGCGCTGAGCCAATCAGGGGGCAGGTCTGACTCACACCCCCTTCACACCCACTGCAGGCCGGCCGCACGGAACTCCGGCTGCTGGGAGCAGGTAAGTATATATATGTTCTTTATTTTAACACTTTTCTGGATGAATTGCAGGGAAGGGCTTATATATTTAAGCCCTTCCCGACAATTCATCCCACACTCGCCCGCAGCGCATTGCTTTTAATGGAGCGGGCTGTATTGCCGCTCCATTGAATGCAATGCGCTGGACAGCTCCGGCCCGTTTCTAATGAAACGCGGCTAGGAGCAGATTTTCGGGCGATTTTCGGGCACCGGTCACGCGATTTGCGGATGCGCATCCGTCATGCGATCTGCAAATCGCGCGAAAAAACGCCCGTCTGACTAAGGCCTTATTATGTGTCTACAGCTCCCATGCAGACCTATGTGCTTTCATGCTAAAGGTCCCTTTTAGGCCTCATGTCCATGGGGAAAAGAAGAATTAATAAGCGCTGTGGAATAAGTTGGCGCTATACAAATAAAGATTATTATTAATTAAAATCCACAGCGGATTTTAACTCTTCACCCGCACGCGGATCCGCACCCCATAGGGATGCACTGACCACCCGCGGGTAGATAAATACCCCCGGATGGTCAATAAAAGTGAATAAAAAAAAATATGGAGCATGAAAAAAAATGGACATGCTCCATTTAGGTGCGGGTCTCCCGCGGGGACGGCTCCCGCAGGCTTCTATTGAAGCCTATGGAAGCCGTCCAGATCCGCGGGAGACCTAAAATAAGAATTAACTCACCTGCAGCGGACCGTGCAGATCTTCCCTTCTTTGCGGCCGGATCTTCTTTCTTCGGCCCGGCGGATGTGCCCGGCGTATGCGCACGGCACGCCGCCGACGTGCCGAGCACATCCACTGGCCAAAGAAAGAAGATCTGGCCGCGAAGAAGAGAAGATCTGCATGGTCCGCTGCGGGTAAGTTTATTCTGATTTTTTAGCATCATGTCCGTGGGACAGGAGGGACCCGCTACGGATTCTCCATGGAGAATCCGTAGCGGGCCTGATTTTCCCCGTGGATATGAGACCTTAGTGATGAGCGAGCATACTCGCTAAGGGCAATTGTTCGAGTGAGCATTGCCCTTAGCGAGCACCTGCCCGCTCGAGAGAAAAAGTTCGGGTGCCGGCGGCGGGCAGGGAGCGGCGGGGGAGAGCGGGGAGGAACGGAGGGGAGATCTCCCTCTCCCTCTCCCCTCCCCCCCCCCGCTCCCCCCTGCTCACTGCTGCAACTCACCTGTCACCTGCGCCGCAGCCGAACCTTTTCTCTCGAGCAGGCAGGTACTCACTAAGGGTAATGCTTGCTCATCTCTAGTCCCTTTACAGCAGATGACTGTTGGGTGCATCAATGCCCAACCACCACTCCTTTGCCTCTGGCCTCAGTCACACGAGCGTTTTTCCTTGAGTATTTAGCCACGATAAAACGTCGGCTGAAAACTGCGAGCATGAGAAGCGTTGGACTCCAATGCATTCATTCACATGAACAATTTTCTTTTTTGGTCGCCTTTTTTTCTCGTTGCGTGAAAAGATTGGTTTTGGCCTATATTTTGCTAAAAAACACTGGAAGTTCCTATAGACGCTGAAAAAAAGGGGAGGGAGGAAGAGTTCACCTGCGTCCGGCGCTCAGAAAAGAAGACAGCTGCTACTATATAAGCTATTGAAGCTAACAGAAGCCATTCCAAGGATTTCTTGCGACCATTAGCCCTTAATCAAACCAAGCCTTTCATTTCATTACAAGTTTACACTAAATATGTTTTTGTAGCTTTTAGAACTGAATAATACTAAAAAACTAAATAAATGAAGATTATGGGCAACATTCTGGAAATATGAACAAGAACTACATTTATTTCCCGTATATTAATTTGCTATGGCAAGAATTTAGGAATCCATGTCACTGTCACCCAAACATCAACGTGTCAAACTGGCATTTAGATTTTACATTTTTGGTGGATTTTCTCAGGTTCCTGCTCGCTAAACAATCTATTTCAAGAACTGTGGAAACTCACATATTTATGAAATTATTTCCCTCGGCGATTGGAATTTGTGTGCTTTTACATTTGAAACCGTAACCTTTTAAATTACGTAAGCCATTAGATGTATTTAAAAACACATCAATCATTTCCTGTGCTGCTTGATTGTTTTTCAGTAAAACCTTTGCCCTTTTTGGGCAAAAAGTTCAGAAATATATTTGCAAAAATTGTATTAAATTACACCAAACAGAAACGGAGGGATAGAAGTTAGAAATTCTAATCAGAAGTCGAACACAAACCATTCTGGAAGGTAATTTATGATAAACGTTGTTATTATTAGTTTTGCTGCTCGTGATTTCGGTGTCACATTAAAAGTAGAAATTAACGAGCAATCGAAAACATGGACACAAATGAGAGCGGCGGGTTGTCTGCCGTGATATGTCTAAACGTATACAATTTCATCAATTAATACATGACAGAAATTAAGTATTTTATGTAATTATATGGTAATTTAAAAAAATTGAATTTATTTGCATTTACTTATTTTGCTTCAATCACAGAAAATGGCCGTTACTTACTGACTGAGGAGTGCATATAGATGCATCCTCCTCTCACCATGCAGGTAGCTGACTACCAAATGGAGGAGCCAATAACACCTGTGCGGGACACGGATAAGACAACCACTCACACTGCCTCTTGATAATGAGGGGGGTGGATGCTTGGCGTATACTCCCACACATAGTGGATACAGCTGCTCCATTCAAGAGAATTCCTGCATTTTTTTTTTTACACTAAAATGTTTCTTTTCCAGGAAAGGGCTTATATGTAAAGCCCTTCTCTGAAAAAGAATGCAGGGGGCCGGCAGAGCATTGTTTTCAATGTAGCCGCCGGCAGCAGCCGCGAGGGTGTTATACAGGGCTTTTATGGCTCTTAGACATTTCTATTCACCAGTGTTCAGTACTAATGTTGAGTGAACTGAACCAGTAGAACTCTATTTCACGTACAACTTGCTAAAATGCTGCTTCAGGTTCTTGCCAAACCAAAATCTTAGTAAAGTTCGGCCCAAAACAGAGTTCTAGGGGTTCAGTTTGGTCAACACTAATGATAATGATTCAAATATGGGGGATGTACACATGGTATACATGGATGGAGAGTGGACTCTCATAATCATTGTCTCTGATGAGCCAAGGAATCATAGCCCAACACCAAATCTATTGCCATCTGTGGGGTTATCTTCCACATTGCAGTCTATACTTGAGTTATTAAACCAGTGGATTCAATATACTGGTCATTAGAGATGAGCGAGCATACTCGCTGAGGACAATACTTGATCGAGCATTGTCCTTAGCGAGTATCTCCCCGCTCGGAAGAAAAGGTTCGTCTGCCGGCGCGGGGGAGCGGTGGGTTGCGGCAGACAGCAGGAGGGAGCGGGGGGGGGGGGGGGGGAGAGAGGGAGAGAGAGATCTCCCCTCCATTCCTCCCCGCTCTCCCCTGCCGCTCCCCGCCCGCCGCCGGCATACAAATATTTGCTCCCGAGCGGGCAGATACTCGCTAAGGGCAATGCCCTTAGCACGTATGCTCGCTCATCTCTACTGGTCATTTCTCACTTTATAATGTATGTTCTGAAATTTAATCACGTATGTGCCAGACATGATAGGGTATAAAAATACACTATACAAGAAATGAAAGACTAGGTCTTCTTATATTCTATACCTCCATTCAGTGAAACAGCTTCACACAGAGCTTAATCTCCGGAGACCACGACTCTAAACCAATGTAGGAAAAAGGATCCTTAGCACAAAAAATAGTGTTAAGTTTAGTCTTCTTTATGGGTAATAGGCGGAATATCATCGCTGGAGGGGCAAATCACTTCTCCAAATGGTCTTCAAAATAGCGCCATTGAAGTTCTATGAAAGACAGAACTTTGTATAACTCTATAAACAGCAGTGTGTGTTTTTTCTGTTACCAAAACACTACGAACAAATATACAAGGGAAGAAACATAACAGATTCACGGGGCATCCATGACTTCAAAATACTATGCCAGAGTTCAAACTGACTTGGTTATCAATGTTGCCGCTGAAGAGATTACACAGCAGCAGTGGACTAGAAATACTTTTGCTTTAAAGGCTTATTTATCTGTAAGGGTGGACACCCACTGGCGATTTTTTCTCCACTGCGATGAGAGACTAAAGTTAAAGTCTCGCATCGCAGTGCGAGAAAAAAGTGGGCATGATGCCGGGATATCGGCATCACGCCGACATATCATCAGTCTTTACAATGGGGCCAGCGGGGAGAATGCCCGAGACGTCTGCCACAGCAATGGTTTCAATATAAGCCCTTCCCTGATAATCAGCAATAAGTGTGTAAAAAAATAAAAAAAATGTATTACTCACCTCTCCTGCACTCAGCCGCGTCCTCCTACTGGCTCCCCAGCACTGCTATGAAGCTCTTTCAGCAGTCGGGGATTTAAAAATCCCCGCCTCCTGAAAGGGCTGTGCAGATTGGCTGAGGGCTCAGCCAATAGCAGCTACTGCTTAGTAGAGATGAGCGAACGTACTCGTCCGAGCTTGATATTCGTGCGAATATTAGGGTGTTCGGGATGCTCGTTACTCGTAACAAGTACCACGCGGTGTTCCGGTTACTTTCAGTTTCCTCTCTGAGACGTTAGCGCGCTTTTCTGGCCAATTGAAAGACAGGGAAGGCATTACAACTTCCCCCTGTGACGTTTAAGCCCTATACCACCCCCCTGCTGTGAGTGGCTGGGGAGATAAGGTGTCACCCGAGTATTGAAATCTGCCCTTCCCGCGGCTCGCTACGGATGTATTCTGACATTAGTTCAGGGAAAGTGGTATCGTGTTGGAGCTGCTATAGGGAGAGTGTTAGGTGTATTGTAGGCTTCAAGAACCCCAACGGTCCTTCTAAAGGCCATAAATCGTCTCTATATGCGCTCAGTGGGGCCGGCGGCAGCAGCGCCGACCCCATTGAGAACATATAGAAGACAAATCCTTCTTTTCTGCCACAGCTGTAACAGCTGTAGCAGAGAAGAACGATGTTTGCCCATTGAATTCAATGGAACCAGCAATACAGCAGGTTCCACTGAATGCAATGGGCTGCCGGCGATCGCAGGATGAATGGTCGGGAAGGGGTTAAATATATAACCCCTTCCCTGCAATTCATCCAGAAATGTGATACACTAAAAATATATACCGGCGTATAAGGCGACGGGGCGTATAAGACGACCCCCCAACTGTCACCTTATACGCCGGCAATACAGTGGAGCAAAGAATAAAAAGCATTACTCACTTCTTCAGACGATCTGCGCTGCTCCTGTAGGCTGTCACTCCTTCCTGGTGTTCTGCGGTGCTCCTGCAGGCTCTTGCTCCCTCCTGGTTCCCGGCAGAGCATTGCTTTCTCTACGAAAGGCTTTAAATCCACGCCTCCAGAAACACACGTGCCTTCAGCCAATCACAGCCAATGACAGTGATGTCATTGAATTGCTGTGATTGGCTGTGTTTCTGGAGGCGGGGATTTCAAGCCTTTCATAGAGAAAGCTTTAGTCCGTGGACCAGGAGGGAGTGACAGTCTGCAGGAGCGGCGCAGATCGTCTGAAGAAGTAAGTAATGCTTTTTATTCTTTGCTCCACTGTATTGCCGGCGTATAAGGTGACAGTTGGGGGGTCGTCTTATACGCCCCGTCGCCTTATACGCCGGTATATATTTTTAGTGTATCACATTTCTGGATGAATTGCAGGGAAGGGGTTATATATTTAACCCCTTCCTGACCATTCATCCTGCGATCGCCGGCAGCCCATTGCATTCAGTGGAACCTGCTGTATTGCTGGTTCCATTGAATTCAATGGGCTAACATCGTTCTTCTCTGCTACAGCTGTTACAGCTGTGCCAGAGGAGAACGATCTTTATGCTGACAGTGCGGGGGGGGGGGGGCACTCTTGCCGCTATTGTGGCTTAATAGTGGGACCTGTGAACTTGAGATGCAGCCCAACATGTAGCCCCTCGCCTGCCCTATCCGCTTCTGTGTCGTTCCCATCACTTTCTTGAATTGCCCAGATTTTCACACATGAAAACCTTAGCGAGCATCGGCGAAATACAAAAATGCTCGGGTCGCCCATTGACTTCAATGGGGTTCGTTACTCGAAACGAACCCTCGAGCATTGCGAAAATTTCGTGCCGAGTAACGAGCACCCGAGCATTTTGGTGTTCGCTCATCTCTACTGCTTAGCTATTGGCTGAGCGCTCAGCCAATCACACATAGCCCTTAGCTATTCATTCATGAATAGCTATTTTTTAGCTGTGACTAATAAGGTCATCAGAATTACTACTTAAACTGTACTGGCCAGTTATTTTCATTGGAGTGCCCCCTGCTCATTCAGCCCATCCTTTAGTTATTAATCCTTTTCTCGATGTATGTTTGATTCTTGGTACCACAGCTGTTGTTTCAGCTATCTCATCCGACTACATGGATTGCATTCATCACTTTAAAAAAAAATCGGAAAATGTATTCACTTCATATAATCTAGTTCTCATCCTGACCATCAAACATGGTCATGGTTTTGGTCCATGTATGGTAAATATTGTATGTTATATTAGTACAATATACTATGGTGTATTACTATAGAGAATATGATCATTTACCATCATATGGTCGGAGGCATACATGGAGTGCATGGAGACCGATAGCAAAATTCTGAATTTACCATCTCATCATTCCTCCCTTAGGATGGGTTCGCATGAGCTTGTTTTTGTGCGTACTTAGGTGCGTACATATGTGCGCACCTAGCTACGAGCAAAAACATGCATGAACAGAGCTGCGTGCTTGTTGTCAAATGGAGCCGCGGCTGCTGCCGTTGGCTCCATTGAAAACAATGCTCTGCCGGCCCCCTGCATTCTTTTTCAGGGAAGGGATTTACGTATAAGCCCTTCCCTGAAAAAGAAATATTTTAGTGTAAAAAACAAGCAAACAAAAAAAAAACGTACTTCTCCACCGCTGCCGTGACCCCGGAGGACATGAAGAACACATCTGCCACATCTGCCGCATGAAGACCTTCCCTGAAAAGCCATTGACGGCTGCTGGGGCTCAGCGGCGACTTCTGCCGCTGTCCCTGGCTCTATAGTTTTCAGCTAGCAGCAGCCGGGGATTTAAAATCCCCACCTGCTGGTAGCTCGGATTGTGATTGGCTGAAGCACTTCAGCCAATCACAATCAGAGCTACCAGCAGGCGGGGATTTTAAATCCCTGGTTGCTGATAGTTCAGAACTACAGAGCCGGGGAGGGCGCCAGAAGTTGCAGCTGAGCCCCAGCAGCTGAAGGGAGGTGAGTATTGATTTTTTTAAAATATCTTTTCAGGGAAGGGCTTATGAAGGTTTTTTAAAATGGTCTAATCATTTAATTCCAACTAATTTCCCAGTTTCATTCCAAGAGCCATAACTTTCTCATTTTTCCATTGACACAGCTATAAGAAGGTTTGTTTTTTGTGGGACAAGTTGTACTTTTTGATGGCATCATTTTGGGGTATATATAATGTATCGCATAACTTTTGTAAAACAATTTGTAGGGAGATTGGGGGAAAAAAACAAATTCTGCCATTTGTTTTTTGGATTTCATTTTTACGGTGTTCAGCGTGCAGAATAAATAGTGTGATAACCTTATTCTCTGAGTCACCCGATTCCGGTGATACCGAGTTTATACAGTTTTTTTATGTTTTGCCATTTTTGTACATTTAAAACATTTTTTTTTCTTAAAGGTTTGCTTTTGTGTCGCCACATTCCAAGAGCCGTAGTAATGTTATTTTTCCATTTCCAGAGATCTAGAAGGCCGTGTTTTTTGCAGGATGAACTCCAGTCTTCATTTATCTAATTTTTAGGAACATGTAAAATTTTGATCGCTTTTTATTCCAATTTTTCTAGTGGCAAGATTAACAAAATCTGTAATTCTGGCATGTTTTTTATTTTTATTTTTCACTGCATTTTCTGAGCCGTATAAATAATGTATTAAAGTAATTCTACCGGCCGGTACGATTATGTCAATACCAAATTGTAAGTTTTTTTCTTTTTCACAACCTTTTCACACTTAGGGCTTAGTCACACGGGCGTTTTTTGCTGCGATTTGCGCATGCGCATGCGTCCGGCGATTTTTTAAAACCATTGCTTTGCAATGGTATCGGACACATGAGCGCTTTTTATGCGCTCGTCCGATAAATTAGAGAACAGAAATCGCAGATCGCACCTATCTGCGATCTGCGATTCCTGTTCTCTTCTCTATATGCGCTCAATGGGGCCGGCGGCAGCAGCGCCGAGCCCATTGAGAACATACAGAAGACAAATCATTCTTCTCTGCCACAGCTGTAACAGCTGTGGCAGAGAAGAACAATGTTTGCCCATTAAATTCAATGGAGCGGCAATACAGCCGACTCCATTGAAAGCAATGGGCTGCCGGCGTGCGCGGGATGAATTGTCGGGGAGGGGTTAAATATATAACCCCTCCCCTGCAATGCATCCTTAAATGTGAAAAAATAAAAAAAAAGGATGTACTCACCAGCTCCCGGCAGCTGGAGATCCCGGCGGTCGGCCTGCAGTGGGTGTGAAGGAGGTGTGACTCAGGCTTGCCCCTGATTGGCTCAGCCTGAGCCAATCAGAGGCTGATCTCAGTCACACCCATTCATGAATTCATGAATGGGTGTGACTGAGACTTGCTTCTGATTGGCTCAGCGCTGAGCCAATCAGGGGCAAGCCTGAGTCACACCTCCTTCACACCCACTGCAGGCCGACTGCCGGGATCTCCAGCTGCCGGGAGCAGGTGAGTACATCCTTCTTTTTTATTTTTTCACATTTAAGGATGCATTGCAGGTAAGGGGTTATATATTTAACCCCTTCCCGACAATTCATCCCACACTCGCCCGCAGCGCTTGCATTCAATGGAGCCGCTGTATTGCCGGCTCCATTAAATGCAATGCGCTGGACAGCTCCGGCCCGTTTCTAATGAAACGCGGCTAGGAGCAGATTTTCGGGCGATTTTTGGGCCGATTTTTCGGCGCCGGTCACGCGATTTGCGCATGCGCATCCGTCATGCGATGCGCAAATCGCGTGAAAAAACGCCCGTGTGACTAAGGCCTTAAAAAAATAAATAAATAAATAATAAAAGTTTTAATCACCCTCCTTTTGCCATATCTATAATAAAAAAATCTAAATCATAAAAGAAAAATACATGTTTGGTATCACCGTGTCCGTAAAAGTCCGATCTATCAAAGTAGTACATTATTTACCCCACACGGTGAACATAGTCCGAAAAAAAAATAAAGATCGCCACAAATGCACTGTTTCAGTCACTCTGTCTCCCAGAAAAAATGCAATAAAAACCGATCAAAAAGTTGTATGTATTCCAAATTCGCATCTCACAAAAAATGAGCCCACGCTCGAGTACGTCGGCGGAAAAATAAAAAAGCACGCAGAAGATGCAGCAGAAAATAATTGAAAAAATTAAATACAAGTACTACAGCAAAAACAAGCTACACATATTTGGTATTGTGATAATCGTACCGACCCGTAGAATAAAGCTATCATGTAATTTTGTTGCAGTTTGTGCGCCGTAGAAACAAAACGCACTAAAAGTTATCGGAATGTCACTTTTTTTCATTTTACTCCACTATGAATTTTGTAAAAGTTTTTCAGTTCATTATATGGTACTTTAAATAGAACCATTGAAAAATACAAGTCGTCCCGCAAAAAACAAGCCCTCATACAGCGACATTGATGAATAAATAAAGGAGTTAGGATTTTTTAAACGGGGGAGGAAAAAAAGAAATGGGGAAAAAAGAAAAAAGGGTCCGTGTCATTAAGGGGTTAAATAATGTACTAACTTCCTTCTCTGGGTCATTACGAAGCAGGGATACCACATGTGTAATTTTGTTTTTAATTTTTTACAAGTAAAAGGAGAAAAGGGTTTTAGTTTTATTTTTTTAATAATTTTTTAACTTTTTTTTTAACTTTTTCTTTTTTTGTCCCTTTAGGGGACTTCCGCAGAGACCCATCAGGACCCCCTGATTATATTCCGGGGGTCCGATGGTGACAGCCCTTCACATGCTGCAGTCACATAGACTATAGGGTATAGTGGCAGATTTGGTTGGCATGGGGGCGTCATTTTTTTTTCTTATTTTTTAAACATATTTTATCCTGTAACCTTTTAAACTTACTTTTGTATGTAGTTTATGATTATATATGGATACATAGATTAAGAGCTAAGGGAGCATTCACCAAGTCATTGTTTTTCTCTTATTTTGTAGTTTTTTTCTGTAACTGGGGCATCCATAGAAGCGGCATCCATAGGAGCTCCAGTTATAGGTAAAACATCCCCTAATGGTGACATTAGTCACTGGCAAAGCAGAGCTGGGTCTGCTAAGACTCCTCAGCTCTGCCGTGCTGGGGGAGTCGGGTGATCACGTGATCACTGGGTTCAATAGAGGGAATGGTACTGCCACATCCATTTATTCTCTACATACTGCTCCCTGAGCATTATATAGGCTGGAAAAGCAAAGACAGAAGTGACTATATGGTCTCCCATTCAAAAGACAGTATTGTCAGCAGCACACAAATATCACTCAACCCAGAAGGGTGAGGCTAAAGCTGTATATGCCACACCCCCAAGGAATCCGAGCCCCGATTCCAATGCAAATCCAATAATGAGTAAAGAAAGTGGCAGCATAAATAGTGCAAAAAATGTTTTTCTTTTTATTCCTCCATTGCCAATACAAGCTTGACAAAGACCACAAAGAGTCGAAATGTCGCCTGTATTGGGAATGGAGGAATGAACGAAAACTTTTTTTGCACCATTAATGCTGCCACTTTCTTTACTCATTATATGGTCTCCCATTGTGATATCCACTGTCTTTCTCAGTCAGTTTCTTCCCTCCTGTGTGTGTATTGTCAGGACAGTCTATTCCAGACAGCCCTGGTTGGATGTTCCAGGTGGGATTAACTAGTGGTTAGCAGTGGGCAGCAGTCCGAGCACTAGATGAGCTAGAGGCAGAGCCATGAGAGTAAATGATTTTGCTGGCTTTGCTTCCATAGCAGCTGCATGGTCATCTGCCATTGGCAGTATGCCCCTGCATGGGATATGTCTTCTGTTAAAGAAAATATGGCTTTCCACAAATTCTAAAGTTAGCCGATGAGAGTAGATGGATGACTATTAGGAAAGACTCTCCACATATTGCATCATGCATTATTTTTTACCTTTAATGACTGAGGCTTACTGTTTACAATTTATGACCTCTGAGATCTGTTATTTAGTTCCCAGTACTCTGCGGCACAATTGTTCTATCATCTAAATGCCAATCATTTCCTGTTTCATTAAACAAAAAGTATGAGATAAATGCACATTTAATAAAGTAGTCCTTATATATTGAGGCACCATAACCTTGTCTAATGTGAAACGAAAAAAAGGTTTGGTACCGTGTTAGCCAGTAGAGCAAAATGTGATTGTCTTCAGCAAGAGAATCCAAGTCATCTTGTAGATATGAAAGCTTTTAATGTCTAACAAAAATACATGATGTTATTGTGAGCTTTCGGACCTCTCAGGATCCTTCCTCAGGCTTAATGAAACAGATCTATACAAATGTACCATATGAAAAGGCGCAGATATAGCAAGACTAATTGCCACCTAAAACAATACCAGACAAGATGAGAAGTAAATACTTAATTAGTACACTGGTGAGGAATATGACAGTGTTATGATCTCTATTGGACAGCAGCATTCCTTCAAATCAATATATGACTTTTTACTAAGTCTGTAAAACAATGATTGGGAATAGCACACCTTCGGGTGCTCTCCTTGGGGAGAGACAATGACCGACTAACCCCCTAGGTGTCTCCACACCCCCCACTGGGTGCTCTCCTTAAGGACACCCCTCTTTATCTCCTTCAGACCTTTAATATTCTCCACTGATGCAGAAGCTGGGGTAATTAAAGGGGTTGTCCCGCGAAAGAAAGTGGGGTTATACACTTCTGTATGGCCATATTAATGCACTTTGTAATGTACATCGTGCATTAATTATGAGCCATACAGAAGTTATTCACTTACCTGCTCCGTTGCTGGCGTCCTCGTCTCCATGGTGCCGTCTAATTTCAGTGTCTAATCGCCCGATTAGACGCGCTTGCGCAGTCCGGTCTTCTCCGTGTTGAATGGGGCCGCTCGTGCCGGAGAGCTGCTCCTCGTAGCTCCGCCCCGTCACGTGTGCCGATTCCAGCCAATCAGGGGCTGGAATCGGCAATGGACCGCACAGAGCCCACGGTGCACCATGGGAGAAGACCCGCGGTGCATCGTGGGTGAAGATACCGGCGGCCATCTTACTAAGGTAAGTAAGAAGTCACCGGAGCGCGGGGATTCGGGTAAGTACTAAACGGTTTTTTTTTTTAACTGATGCATTGGGTTTGTCTTGCGCCGAACGGGGGTCTATTGACAAAAAAAAAACCCGTTTCAGCGCGGGACAACCCCTTTAAGTATTTACTTCTCTGCTCATCTTGTCTGGTATTGTTTTAAGTATAAATTAGTCTTGCTATATCTGTGCCTTTTCATGTGTGTACATTTGTATAGCTCTGTTTCATTATACCCAAGGAAGGATCCTGAGAGGTCCAAAAGCTCGCTTTAACATCGTGTATTTTGGTTAGCCATTAAAAGGTATCATATCTACAAGATTACTTGGTTTCTCTTACTGAGAACAATTACATTCTGTCTAATGTGATTACGCCATGTTATAATTGTTACGATCAGTAGGAGTTTTACTGTTACATCACTATCACCTATCTACTAGCTTGTTGCTGCATTAGTTACTATGTAACTGTCCCACAGCTGATCCATTAGACTGGGTCAGCTGACCACAATGCTGCATCTCAGGTTGTTTTGAAAAGGAGCCCCTGATTGGTTAACCTTTTTTTTAAAAAATATTTCTGACCTCTGCCATGCATTGCTGGTCATAGCGTAAGCTATGTACATTTGTACTCAGTATTTCTTACTTGCATCTAGTTTCTTGTTCCTAGTCTATTTGACTTCTTGTAAGTTTAGTCTTGTCCCTGGGATTGTTTCTAGTCCTGTCTTTGCTTCTTAACCTTGTAGATTTTGTTTTTTCTTTTTCCATCTGATCTGCCTTTGTCCTGCTTCATAATTCAGTTTTGCTCTAATTTGAGTTTATTGTTTCTGTCTCTTAGTGCCCTCTCATTGTTTGAGATAAAGTTTCCATTAGGGAAATCTTTAGGGATATTCAAGAACATTAGTATCCAGAGTTAAGGCTAGCATTGGGGATAAATTGAGGAAAGCTAGATTCATGGTCAGTTGTTGTTAGTTTGTTATTATCTGTTTACCATCGTCCATTTATAAAGATGAGCGAGCATACTCGTCCGAGCTTGATGCTCGTTCGAGTATTAGGGTGCTCGAGATGCTCGTTACTCGAGACGAGCACCCTGATTGGCTCAGGGGCAGCTCACAGCTGTCCCTGCGCTGAGCCAATCAGAGGCAGCCCTCACTCACCCATTCATGAATTCATGAATGGGTGTGAGTGAGGGATGCCTCTGATTGGTCAGGCTGTGACCAATCAGAGGCATCTCATTCAGCAGGCGGGGATTTTAAATCCCCGGCTGCTGAATACTACTCACAGCTGTTCAGAGCAGTTCAGGAGAACTGCAGCCTGCCGCGCTGAACTCCATCTGCCGGGACCAGGTAAGTATATATATATATTTTATTTTTACACATTTCTGGATGAATTGCAGGGAAGGGCTTATATATTTAACCCCTTCCCGACAATTCATCCCGCGATCGCCGGCAGCCCATTGCTTTCAATGGAGTCGGCTGTATTGCCGGCTCCATTGAATTCAATGGGCTAACATCGTTCTGCCGGGACCAGGTAAGTATATATATATTTTTTTATTTTTACACATTTCTGGATGAATTGTAGGGAAGGGCTTATATATTTAAGCCCTTCCCGACAATTCATCCCGCGTACGCCGGCAACCCATTGCTTTCAATAGAGCCGGCTGTATTGCCGGCTCCATTGAATTCAATGGGCTAACATCGTTCTTCTATGCCACAGCTGTTACAGCTGTGGCAGAGGAGAACGATCTTTACGCTGACAGTGGGGGGGGGGGGGGTCTCACTCTTGCCGCTATTGTGGCTTAATAGTGGGACCTGGGAACTTGAGATGCAGCCCAAAATGTAGCTCCTCGCCTGCCCTATTCGTTTCTGTGTCGTTTCCTTCACTTTCTTGTGTTTTGCAGATTTTCACAAATGAAAACCTTAGCGAGCATCGGCGATATACAAAAATGCTCGGGTCGCCCATTGACTTCAATGGGGTTCGTTACTCGAAACGAACTCTCGAGCATCACTGAAAGTTCGACTCGAGTAACGAGCACCCGAGCATTTTGGTGCTCGCTCATCTCTATCCATTTACTTTATTACCTGATATTGTCATCATCCTATTCTATTCCTGTCATTTGCTAGTGACTTTCTATTCATGCATTTTCATTTCCTACTAGTGTTGACTATTGCTTCATATTATTTCTCATTTGAATGTCCACTTGTTGCAAAATTTGGCCTTACGGTAAGTCTTGAGAGTATCTTAGTACTGGAAGACACCATTAGCACCCAGGAAAGGCGAGTGCTATAGTAAAGTCTAGTTCGGCTGTTTAGTGGCTAGCCAGTGTCATTGCAGTAATCAACAAAAAGTGATTACTTCTCAGCATTGCCCACTTAAAGGGCTTCTCTTTACTTAATGGTTGGAATACGACCGCAATATAATTAGTTATTAGAAATCAGAAAAAAGTTGGACGATACACTGATTTGCAATTATTAGAGGGGTAGTCTGGCTCTTTTCAACTAATGACCTATCCTCTCAATGGGAGAGCCACGCTGCCATTCTACTTTCTGCCCAGGACAGGATGTCAGTAACATGAAGTGGGATAGCTATGTGGCTCTCCCATTGATTTCAATAGGAGTGAAGCAGGCACTCCCACTTCCTCCTCTGATCGGTAATCAGATTGTGGCTGCTGGATTAGACAGTGGATGAATGGTCAACTGATGGCTGAGTATCCTGAGTGGTGGACCCCATTCATCAAGCACTGATGTGATGTTCTGTTTAGAGGATCCAAAGCATAGGTCATCAATAAAAAATCCAGACTACCCCTTTAGCTTATGGAACCATATTCCCTAATTAAAAACAATGATGCCTCCAATATCTTATATAGAATTAGACATCTTAACACAAATATTACAGAAAATGGGCAGTCAGCGAATTGGTGAGAACCTGAAACTTCCTCATCTAGTCTCATTACAGTTTAATACTTATTTTATGTTTGAAAGCCGTTTATAAGTCTAAAATGCAATGTATAACTTACCTTTGTATCTACACAAGCTGCTTACCTAAGCTTACAGTCTGAAAGTAGTAATCTTCAGTGATACACCAATAAGCTTATATGTGACATATTCCAATTTGTAATATTTTGCTAAGTAAATATTAATATTTAATGTGCTGATTCCTCATTTATGCAAATGTCTCCATTAAAAACTTTTCAAAATGTTTGACAAGTTAATACGAAGAAGCTGAAAATCCCAAAGTGGGTAATATTAGAAATCTAAATCAATCTGATGTGAATGTCTCTCGAGAAATTAAGAAGAGATGGACATATCACACCTGTATCTGCCATGCTGGATAAGGCAGGTTATGAGTACAGATCTTTGTCCAAATAGATCTTGATTGGTCCTATTTAATTTTGAGTAAAAGTGACAGGTTGTAAGTGTGGTAGAAAAACTACCCTAAAGTTATTAAACTGTGAAAAGTAACTGAATAAAACTTTTTTCACTTTTTGCAATCTATATTTGTTAGATGGGGAACCTGACAATAAGTTGTCTTTGGTTATCCTGCTGCCGGGACCCACAATGGTCAGCTATAATCTGTATAGGAAACGGGAAGCAGCTGTTCATTATTAGAGCAGCACTACCGGAGGGCAAATGAAGTATTGCATAGTGTTTATTGACCCAATATATTAATGTGCTGTCCGTGTAATGCACGGATATTCAAGTCCTCCAGATCAAGAAATGCTCTTAGCATCTGGTTACTTCTGTGGCAAAATGATCCTCTTCTATTATCTCAGAGTAGAGTATTTAAAAGTGGATTCCCCAGACCACGCCATGCCGTTGACACATTGACTGCCACACTAGGAAAAAAAATCCTTTTGTAATGTATTAAAACAATTATTTTATTGTTTTCTGTGTGTTTTATGCCAGGCACGTGGTGCTACAATCAGTTTTTACAATGCCAGCCACGTGAGTTGTCTGTGACTCATAGCAAACTTATGGAATCTGTTTCTGACAATTGAGTCTTTTTTCATTCCACAAGTATTGAGTTGTGTCTGGAGTGGACCTTGGGCGTTCCTGGATGATGTTCTCTGAATCAACCTCCTAAGTATGTGCAATGATGTTATGCACTATACGGCTCCCAAGGTTAAGAGATGTGTGAGTTATATATGCTTCACGAGACCTTGGGCTCAAAACCAGCATAAGTTAAATACAACTCACATGGCAGTTAACATGTTAAACATTACCACAAGGATTTATTTCTATATTGACACATAACACTTAGGTCAGATTTTAACTTTTGTGTTTGCCAAAACCACATAGGTGCCTATTTCACAAGCCCAAGACACCAGAAATATGGCATCCAAAAGTCACAATTTTGGCCCATGCACTAAAGCTACAACTTTTGGATCTTGTATGCCATGCTCTGCCACTTTGGAAAAAAATGGGTGGGGCCCAGCTTTAAGAGGCGTGGCCACATGTACCCCATCTGTTTTACTATCTATGCTACAAATGAAAACATTACTGCAGATCCTAGCTGGATCCGGGCTAGTTTTCCATCTGGCACATTGAGGTGTTGCCAGATTAGACAAATGTTTTAAGTGACTTGCTTCTGTAAATACATTTGTTGCTCGTAGCCAAGCACTGGGCTTGCTTAGACTGACATGTGGAATGCTAGTCTAAGTAAATAAGCCCTATTAGCCCACTGTAGTCAGTAGAATAATATGTAATATGCTTGTAGCATTCTAAATCCTAGATGACACAGCATGCTCTACATGGCCTGCGTTTTAGGGCATTCCATCCCTCCCCCTATAGACCTTAATTTCAAGTCTTTTTACTTGAGAACAAACTAAACAACTAAACAACTGTTGGGTAAAGGTAGTCAGATGCATTAGAGTAAAGTTGTTTTAAGCTATTGATTTCAATGAAACCAGCTAGTCTACTATTTAATGTGTAGTAGATGTTTCCAACTTCAGTTGGAAGATGTTGGGCACAAAAGATGGGAGATGTTGAATCCCAACATGCCCAATCCTTTTGTTTTTAAGGGAGAGTAGCTGATGTTAGAGGCGTCTGGCAGAGAATTATTCCTCTGTCCTTACTGAGAAAACATGCATGTTTGGCCGAGCCAAGTGTGGATGTATATGAGGCTATTGGGAGGAATAGCTATTGGCCAAATGCTCCATAAAGTGTATGGTGAGCTTAAGGGGTTGTAACAAGATTACAAGTTATTAGAGATGAGCGAACGTACTCGTCCGAGCTTGATGCTCGGGCGAATATTAGGGTGTTCGGGATGTTCGTTATTCGTAACGAACACCACACGATGTTCGGATGTTCGGGTTACTTTAACTTTCTTCCCTGAGAAATCTTTTCTATATGCGCTCAATGGGGCCGGCGGCAGCAGCGCCAACCCCATTGAGAACATATAGAAGACAAATCGTTCTTCTCTGCCACAGCTGTAACAGCTGTGACAGAGAAGAACGATGTTTGCCCATTGAATTCAATGGAACCGGCAATACAGCCGACTCCACTGAATGCAATGGGCTGCCGGCGATCGCGGGATGAATTGTCGGAAAGGGGTTAAATATATAAGCCCTTCCCTGCAATTCATCCAGAAATGTGTAAAAATAAAAAATATATATATACTCACCTGGTGCCCGCAGACGGAGTTCAGCGCGGCAGGCTGCAGTTCTCCTGAACTGCTCTGAACAGCTGTGAGTAGTATTCAGCAGCCGGGGATTTAAAATCCCCGCCTGCTGAATAAGATGCCTCTGAATGGTCACAGCCTGACCAATCAGAGGCCAGCCCTCACTCACACCCATTCATGAACTCATGAATGGGTGAGTGAGGGCTGCCTCTGATTGGCTCAGGGGCAGCTCTCCTGCCCCTGAGCCAATCAGAGGCAGCCCTCACTCACCCATTCATGAATTCATGAATGGGTGTGAGTGAGGGCTGGCCTCTGATTGGTCAGGCTGTGACCATTCAGAGGCATCTTATTCAGCAGGCGGGGATTTTAAATCCCCGGCTGCTGAATACTACTCACAGCTGTTCAGAGCAGTTCAGGAGAACTGCAGCCTGCCGCACTGAACTCCGTCTGCGGGCACCAGGTGAGTATATATATATTTTTTATTTTTACACATTTCTGGATGAATTGCAGGGAAGGGCTTATATATTTAACCCCTTTCCGACAATTCATCCCGCGATCGCCGGCAGCCCATTGCATTCAGTGGAGTCGGCTGTATTGACGGCTCCACTGAATTCAATGGGCTAACATCGTCCCTATCCGTTGCTGTGTCGTTCCCATCATTTTCTTGAATTGCCAAGATTTTCACACATGAAAACCTTAGCGAGCATCGGCGAAATACAAAAATGTTCCGGTCGCCCATTGACTTCAATGGGGTTCGTTATTCGAAACGAACACCCGAACATCGCGGGAAGTTCGTTTCGAATAACGCGAACCCGAACATTTTGGTGTTCGCTCATCTTTACAAGTTATCCATTATCCACAGGATAAGGGATTAATTGCTGATTGGTTTGGTTCTTTCTATTGAGACCCTTGTCGATCTTAAAAATGGGGTTCTCCTTACTGTGTGGTCACTGCATCCCCGCAGTGAGGAGGCAACTGAATGGAGTGCTATTCGCCCAAGCATGCTAATTCTCCATTCCCTTTCAATGGGATAACAGAAATAACCATTCGGGAATTTCCATCAGCCCAGTTGAAATGAATGGACTGCTGACTGCACATACTCATCTAGGGTCCCATTCATTCTGATGTCACTGCAGGTGTAGATGTGACCCCACAGTGACAGGCAGAGGGGGACACGGGATTATTGTTCTCAAGATTAGGGACCCCCATCGATTGGAAAGTTATTCCCTGTCCTTTGAATAGGGAATCGCAATCTTAGTACAACCCCTTTAGGCCTCAGTCAGACGGGCGTTTTTTCGCGCGATTTGCGCATGCGCATGCGTCCGGCGATTTTATAGAACCATTGCTTTGCAATGGTATCGGACACATGAGCGCTTTTTATGCGCTCGTCCGATTAATTATAGAACAGAAATCGCAGATCGCACCTATCTGCCATCTGCGATTCCTGTTCTTCTCTATATGCGTTCAATGGGGCCGGCGGCAGCAGCGCCGACCCCATTGAGATCATGAATTCATGGGTGGGTGAGTGAGAGCTGCCTCTGATTGGTGAGGGCTGTGACCAATCAGAGGCAGCTCATTCAGCAGGCGGGGATTTTAAATCCCCTGCTGCTGAATACTACTCACAGCAGTTCAGGAGAACTGCCGGCCGGCCGCGGCTGAACTCCGTCTGCCGGGACAAGGTGAGTATATATTTTTTTTACTTTTTACACAGTTTTGGATGATTTTCAGGGAAGGGCTTAAATTGCTTTCAATGGCTGTATTGACGGCTCCATTGAATTCAATGCGCTGGACAGCGTTGCACTGCTCCGGCCCGTTTCTAATGAAACGCGGCTAGGAGCAGATTTTTCGGGCGATTTTTCGGCCCCGGTCACGCGATTTGCGGATGCGCATCCGTCATGCGATCAGCAAATCGAGGCAAAAAACGCCCGTGTGACCGAGGCCTTAAGAATAAAATTTCTGCAACTTTTACCTTTTACTAAGTTAAAGATAAAAAATAGCCAAGTTCTTGCGTCATACAGAAATCGTGTTCTATTGAACTGAAGACAAATCACCATAGAGTTCCATGGAGATCTCAGATGGGTTCTGTAGAACTTCTTAAAGCTTAGTTATGACCATAGTACAACTGTTTGAAAGAGACCGGAAGGCTTATCACATGACCATATTAAACCTTCATATGAACCTTTTGTTCTATAGAGCCTTGAACCGATGTCCAGAGAAGTCTATGACCGCTTTCTAGGCCCCCAATTTTTATATAGAATCTGACATTGAATTTCTTGCACAGAGTTTCTTCTAAACTGGAACATCTCTGTAGGCATTGTACCGGATGAAGCCTCCCTGCACTGCTGTACACTGGTATACTGCTGGGTATATAAGACCTTGAACTCGTTATTCAAAAAACAGCTAGAAAATGCAAATGTGTACAGATCCGACACATATATCATTTTATGCAACAGTCCTACTATCAACTCTGATCACTTGAACAGAAATATGCAAAATTAAGATTATATGACAAAAAAAAGGTATGAACATGTTAGCAAAACAGCGGTATCAAAGGTGACATGACTGCGGTTAAACAAGGGATCCTCGGGCTATGTCATAGAGCTGTTTATTTTGAATGTCACAATTAATTGCAATATTTTTTGCTCATTCATTCTTTATAGTTCTGTAGTTAGAAGAGAGAATAGAAGTAGAAGCAACATTAAAAATAAAATAAATGCAAAATAGCAATATTAACCCCTGCATATATGTGCGTTAGGCCAAATGCCCACGAACGGATTTGTACCACGGTTCCCGTGGCATAAATCTGCGGCGGAATTCCGCAGCTATTAGGTTCTATTGAACCTAACGTGATGTGATAATTTTCAGCACACTTCCTGTGTCAATGACTTGGTATCTGACCACTTATGATTAGTACTACTCTTGCTTGTGTATTTTGGCCAAAATATTAACCAATCCCTTGTTTTTATCTGTATTTATCAGTTTCCTGCAGTGCGGCTTTGAACACTGGGGGAGCCCAGGATACCAGTGGGGTTCACTTTTGGGCTGCAGGGCGGCTCACTGGATTAAAATATGATGTCAATAAAAGCTTGTAAGCCTGCATGATGCACTACACGTACCATGTGGCCTGACAACCTGTATATGCCCTCTTTTTGTGCAAGCAGCCCCACCCTCAATATAAGGAAGGTGTGTGAGTAGTTGTTCATGAGTACCTTGCACCTGTTGAATTGCTCCTCCATATAGTAGTTGGGCTGTCTGCATGTTGAGGAATAAGAGTAGTTTTTACATGCCCATCTGTATTAGTATATCAGTAAGGGTGCATTCACATGAGCGTGTGCTGGTGTATACATAGGTGCGCACAAAACCAGCATGCCCACATACCTGCACAAACATGTGTAAATCCAGGTCCATGCAGCATTGCTTTCAATGGTTCCACGGCTGCTGCCAGTGGCCCAATTGAAAGCAATGGTCTGCCGGCAACGCCTGCTGTGATTTTCAGGGAAGGGCTTTAAATATAAGCTCTTCCGTGAAAAATCATTCCTATCTGGTGTAAAAAAATTTAAAAAATATATACTCACCTTTCCGCTGCTGCCGGGACTCAGGCGCATCTAGCCACTTGGGTCCAGTCACTGTAATGAATTCAATGAATGGCCAAGCGCTGCCTGTGATTGGCTGAGTGCTGTGACCAATCACAGGCAGCCCTTAGCTGTCATTCAATGAATGGCTGAGCACTGCATGTGATTGGCTAAGAGCTCAGGCAATCAGACGCAGCCCTTTCAACAGGTGGAGATTTTAAATCCCGGCCTGCTGAAAGAACTGTATTACAGTGATGGGAAGCAGCTAGATGTGGCTAGACGTGCCTGAGCCCTGGCAGCGGCGGCGAGATGAGTATGTATTTTTTTTTTACTACAACTGGGATTAATTTTCAAGGAAGGGCTTATATTTAAGGCCCTTCCCAAAAATAAATGCGGGGGTGGCGGCATCCTATTGCTTTCAATGGGGCCACCGGCAATGGGAGAGCTTTGCAATCCTCTGCCACAGCTGTCATAGGGGATTCTTTACTTCCTGTGGGGAGTCCCCTTGTCACTGAACACTGTGACAGTGCTATCACAGTGTTCAGTGACAAGAGGTCTCCCCACTGGGGAATATTGATGTGCACCAGGGACTTATGTTTTGCAGGTACGTGCATTTGCACGCCTGTAAAGCATGGACATGTGAGCACATCAACATGAACCAATGGTTCACACATAAACATGCTCATCTGAATGTACCCTAAGTATACGGCCACTCTCAGTACTTTTTTTTGTCTGTTTATATCTCCATAGTCTAATAGTGAAGTGCGCCGTAGCATGTCGGCATTAGTAGAGCAGCATGCATTCTGACAACCTAGGGATTCCTACATCCATATAAAAAATAATGTAACAACCGTATAAAATAAATGTTATGTAATAAAAATACACATTTCACAAAATTGCTACCTTCCGATATTTCAGTTTGTGGTTTATCTAAATTAGGAGCACCTGATATTTGACTTCAAAGAATCCGCTACTGCAAATCTCCCTCACGAAAGAAACCAGGCTTTAATAAAGACTGACATAGGTCACACAGTCAAGGATAAACAATCGTTCTCCAATCCTTTGGTTTCAAGCTGAAGTGAAACCGTATCCCGACGGTGTTTTTGTCTGACCGGGCATGTCTGTTAATGTGCAGCATTTTTATAAGGCCGGTGTCTCTTTCAACCACACAGCTCCTCACTGCGAGGCATTTGATTTCTAGTAATTAATCAGATCATCATACATTCCGTGTTTCTCCTTCAGGCTGAGTTCGTTAGTGATCTCAATCTGACCTCGGTAATAAAAGGAAACCATTCATGTTCTTAAAATACTGAGTGAGGCTCAGAGAAGCGAGGGATATCAGTTCAGGCGGTTGTCGCTGGATGGCCCTTTTCTGTCTATGCTGTGTGTAATTTTACCGGGGTAGGATACTCATCTAGATGAATAGACCTGCTGAATGTCATGAAGATGGACGCTAATATGCCTTACATTGTTCTCTGGTGTGATAAAAACAGACTGCAGATAATTCACGTAATCCCAGTAATGAACACTAAAACCACAGTGGATAATGCTGCCTCTTCCTCCGGAGTTTATAACTTAGAAACAAAATGCGATAATATTACCGCCAATATGTAAACTTTCCTCCATAGATAGATAGTAGATAGATAGATGGATAGATAGATAGATATGGGATAGATAGATAGATAGATAGATAGATAGATTTTAGATAGGTGGATAGAGAGATAGATAGGAGATAGATAGATAGATAGATAGAAAGATATGAGATAGATAGATAGATAGATAGATAGATAGATAGATAGATAGATAGATATGAGATAGATAGATAGATAGATAGATAGATAGCTATGAGGTAGATAGCTATGAGATAGATAGATAGATATGAGATAGATAGATAGATAGATAGATAGATAGATAGATAGATAGATAGATAGATAGATAAATAGACAGATATGAGAGATAGATAGATAGATATGAGATAGATAGATAGATATGAGATGGATAGATAGATAGATAAGAGATAGATATAAGATAGATAGATAGATAGATAGATAGATAGATAGATATGAGATAGATAGATAGATATGAGATAGATAGATAGATAGATAGATAGGAGATAGATAGATAGATAGGAGATAGATAGATAGATAAATAGATATGAGATGGATAGATAGATAGATAGATAGGAGATAGATATGAGATAGATAGATAGATAGACAGATAGATAGATATGAGATAGATAGATAGATATGAGATAGATATGAGATAAATAGATAGATATGAGATAGATAGATATAAGATAGATAGATATGAAATAGATAGATAGATAAATAGATAGATAGATATGAGATGGATAGATATGAGATAGATAGATATGAGATAGATAGATAGATATGAGATAGTTAGATAGATAGATATGAGATAGATAGATAGATATGAGATAGATATGAGATAGATAGATATGAGATAGATAGATAGATATGAGATAGTTAGATAGATAGATATGAGATAGATAGATAGATAGATATGAGATAGATAGATATAAGATAGATAGATATGAAATAGATAGATAGATAAATAGATAGATAGATAGATATGAGATGGATAGATATGAGATAGATAGATAGGAGATAGATAGATAGATATGAGATAGATAGATAGATAGATACTGTAGATAGATAGATAGATAGATAGATATAAAATAGATAGATAGATATGAGATAGATAGATATGAGATGGATAGATATGAGATAGATAGATACTGTAGATAGATATAAGTTAGAAAGATAAATATGAAATAGATAGATATGAGATAGATAGATATGAGATAGATAGATAGATATGCAATAGATAAATAGATATGAGATAGATAGATAGATAGATATGTGAGAGATAGATAGATGTGAGATAGATAGATAGGAGATAGATAGATAGATAGATAGATAGATAGATAGATAGATATGAAATAGATAGACAGATATATAGATAGATAGATAGATATGAGATAGATAGATAGGAGATAGATAGATAGATATGAGATAGATAGATAGATAGATAGATAGATAGATAGATAGATAGATAGATAGATAGGAGATAGATAGATATGAGATAGATATGAAAGAGATAGATATGGGATAGATAGATAGATAGATAGACAGATAGATAGATTGCTGGCCGCGGACAAGGGGTGGGGAGCTTAACTTTGCCCCCTCCCAATGCAAACAGCCGGAGGGGAGGAGAGAGGCAGGGAGACGGTGAGGGGGAGGGAAGGGGGAAGACAACTCAGATAGTAGCGTATATTGGCCGACCGTGAAAACAGCGGCCAATATACGCTCCTGTGAATAAGCCCGTAAAGTGTTGGAAACCCCTTCTACTAAACAGATAAATACAATTATTAACAGCGTGGCGTCTCCACTTCCCAGTTCGCAGTCTGTATAATAATATCCGGCTCTATCTCATATTCCTTCAGCGCACGCACGGAGTATCCGCCTCTGGTTCATCAATAACAGCGGTTTTCCAGCACTTTACGCCACTGTCTGTGATTGGCAGAAATCATTATTCTCACCTGTAAATAAATCTACCAGCAGCCCTCATGTGAGCGGCGGGGGATGGGCAGCTATAGATTTCCGCTGCACTGACCAAGTCACTGTGATCCTTAAAATTAAATCAATCAGTGACACAAATGCCGTCAAGAATATTAAGTGACTATCGTAGGTGTGGAGGATCGATGATGTGTTCTGCCCTCTTTAATTGATTGCAAAAATAAAGCACTCTCCCATTAATCTATGTCCGCGGAAGGTTCCGGATATTCTCGCAGTATCTCACTTTAGGAGATTATTTTACATTTTTATTACAGTATTATGGAACTGTGTAGAAGAAAAACTGTTTTAGTTTCCGCTAGCAACCAATCACAGCGCAGCTTACATTTTGTATTCCGTCTGGTAAAATGAAAGGTGTGATTTTTCTTTTCGGGTATGTTTATGCAAATGGTGCGGAATGTTCGCAGCAGAAATTCCGTGGCAGAATCCGAGGCATTTCCGCCTCCAAAACAAAGTCAACATCCTTCGTGCGAATTTTGGCTGGAAATTAGCTGTGTACCCGCACTGATTTCAGAAGACACAGCGCTCACCTTCAAAGTCTTCGGCTGTCGGTGCTTCCTTCACTCTGCTGGTTACTTCCATATCACCTGACCAGCAGAGCTGCGCTCAGTACAGGGTAACGGGTGAAGGAAGCGCTGACAGGTGAAGACTTCGAAGGCGAGTGCTGTGTCTTCTGAAATCAGTGCGGGTACACAGCTCATTTCCAGCCATAATCTGCACCAAAGGTGTGGATCTGGACTGTTTTCGATGCGGACATTCCGCAGCATTTCCGTCACGTGTAAACAGACCCCTAGACATTTTCAGAAATCTGCCCAGGAGCCTTGGGAGGCCCATAAGGCCTCTCTTCTCCATATAGGGAGCCCAGGACTATGAATAAAGCATTGTAGCTGGGGGCCCTGTTACAGGTTTCAGATTGGGGCCCAGGAGCTTCAAGATATGCCTCTGCATTAAGGGGTTAAGCAAAGTTAATGGGCCCCCAAGATTAACCTTTGCACCCGGGCTCATGAGCCTTTAGCTACGTCCCTGTTAGTACATATTCGCTTATTTCTGAAGATACTGGCTTTTTTATACTAAACAAGCAATGATTTTGACCACAACTGTATCTATCTCCTTCTTTTAGAGAAGACTTCATAATAACTGTATCTCTCCAATTAGAACCAGTATCCCCCAGGTTAGATCTAACACATCTCAACCCGCCAAGCAGGGATGAGCAAACTTTTCAGAAGTTTGGTTCAGCTGATTCTCCGAACTTTTGCAAGAGTTCAAATTCGATTCGGTTCGGTTCAAATTGTTTCAAACTGAACTGGAACTTTACCAAAACTCCTATAACTGGTGTATAACACTCCGAGAGTATTATACAGAGCTTTTATGGCTTAAACAGTGTTATACACCAGTGGTCAGGACTGGTGTATTAGTGTTAAGGAAACCAAACCAATGGAATCCGTTTTCAGGTGGAACTTTGCTTAAAGCTCGGTTGGAGTTTGAGCTGAACTGAACTTTTAACAAAGTTAGAGCCAAAAGAGTGTTCTAATGGTTTGGCTCGCTCAACACTACTGCCAACCAATGTCTGGCTCTGTACTAAGAGGAGACACACCCTCTCCACAAAAATAGTGTTATGTGCAGATGATTGTCTCTTCGTCTTGTAGGAAGCCAAGAGGAAAACCCCTGTTCATATGCCCTATCAGGGCATAGGAACATCATAGAGCAGGGTGTTCCACTCCAAAACCACTTAATAAGAGAGGCTCCTGTCTTGATGACCTTTTGTTGTTGTGATATTACAGGATAGCCATTCAAGTGAATGTCAGTATTGTTGAAAGAGGATGCTGTAGCTATTTAGATGGGCCAGTTGCCATCTCCCCTGGTACCCACGACTTGTGCCATAGGACTTCAGGTAAATCCTGGTAAGTATATCACAGGTATACAAAGGGCTGGACTATCCAATGGGCAATGAAGAGTTTTGAAAGTATATTGTTCAAAACTTTATTACCTGTAACTCAAACAGTATAGGCATGTGGTTTCTCACTGGTAGTTGAGTAGCCATCTGGATGATATCTTCTCACTAGTCCTAGTGATGTGAGAGAGACCAGCAGGCACTGGAACACTTTCTACAGACCCAGCAATATTCATCAGAGTCAACACCCTAACTGGAGTCAGCATTCACACTTTGCTTTCTTCTATCCTTCTCTCTCTCTTGAATGGGTAGGAGTTAGGAGTCTCAGCTCTGTCACCCTTACCACATGGCAACAACTTCTCAACATGGCACATGCAAGCATGCTTTTCTATCACTACTCACTTCCAGTTTCTAAACTCTTACAAGACCACCCCTATTATACAAAGAAAAGAAAGTAAAGGAAATAGTTTAGCAACAGATCTGTGTGTATTGTGCCTTATTCTGTGCCCTCTCCTTATCTGTCATATGTGCACTTTCTGTTACGTCATTCACACTCACAAACTGCCAAAACTCGGGTGGAACTCGGAAACAGTGAACATAACTCACGGACAGACATAACACACTGACTGACAAACACCCAAAACCTTACCAAGCATACCCACATGCATAAACAGATGTAAATAGATACAATGCGAGGTATTGGTTTGTATTTTGGCCAAAATACTTAAGCCCACAAGCCCACGTCAAGGGTCCTCATTGTCCCACGGGACCCTACTCTAATGAGACAACTTCCACATGAAACCTCCCTGCATGTGATCGTCCCAACAAGGATGGCCCCGAGCTGGGACCTAGTGACCTACCTAGACCTAGATGACAAACGAAACAAAGCAGGACTGAACACAGCTCACACCAACACACCAAGGATTTGCATCCAACACAGCCTACCATGCACCCTGAACAGGACTGTTCACACCACACGTCTGGCACATGTGACCACAACAACAACATAAAACAGTATTAAAGGGGTTGACCCACTTCTAGCTCTCTTGCTGTAAGAAACAATCGGACAGCTCCATACATTGTGCAGTGGCCCAGATTGCTACTGAAGGCTGAGTTACATTCATTTCAATACAGCTCAGTCTGCAGTACCAACCCTAGCCATTGCACAATGTATGGAGCTGTCTGCTTTCTTCAACAAAACAGCTAGAAGTGGCACAACCCCTTTAAGGTGTTACATGTTACACTTCAACATAACAAATATTAATAAAACTAATTATCTGTTGGCATCTTACACTATAATATTACAGTTTCCCTGGAGCAGCTGAGAGTGGGACCCCCAGGGTAACCCCCCACATTCTGGGAGGGGTTGTGCATCCTGGCAAAACCCCTATAAATGGATAGATATGAGAAAAATAAATATATGTTGGATGAAAAACTGGATCAAGCCTAGATAAATAGATATTTTATACATTCAGTCAATGTATGCCTCTACGCTCCCTCTCCGTCTTTCTTACCCCTATTATTTTCCTAATGGTGAAGGATATATATATATACATAGGGCAGTATCTGCTATGTCTAGAAATAATAAGGTTGATCAGATCAATGGCGCCATCCACATTCATCTTTATTGCATATTTTTCATAAAACAGAATACCGTAGAGAATGATTTTTTTTCCAATTTATTCGGCACAGTGAGATGAAATGACCTTATTTAACTGTACATATGTCAAGTGTATCCAAAAGTGTTTTCCAATAGACAGAAAGGTTAGATGAAAAACACAATGATTCATTTTATTTCAAAGGGATCATGCTGATTTACAGCCGATGATCTGACTTCATAATGACAAAGTTGATTGCAATACTAGAGAGGTTTGTGCTCACATTTTAATCTGAGGCTCGGTGCCATCGCTGACAGTAATATATTTTACAACGTGACAACATGTTGTTTATTAGACCTGATTGTTCTAGGTAACTTCTTTCTCTCTTGCATCACGTCTGCCACACCGCAGGTTCGTCTCCATCGCCGCGCTTCGATTATCTGCTATATATCTAAAAAAAGATACAGGCAACTAAATTGGTATAAAACGTAGTCAGTACAGCAAAGGAATGAGCTGGAAATATTGATAATTAGCAATTGTGAGTGTTAATAATATTTAGAGTCTTAATAAAACTTAAAGGGGTTGTCCCGCGCCGAAACGGGTTTTTTTTTTTTTCAATAGCCCCCCCGTTCGGCGCGAGACAAACCCGATGCAGGGATAAAAAAAAAAAAACGGGTAGTACTTACCCGAATCCCTGCGCTCCGGTGACTTCTTACTTACCTTGTGAAGATGGCCGCCGGGATCTTCACCCTCGGTGGACCGCAGGTCTTCTGTGCGGTCCA
Organism: Eleutherodactylus coqui; assembly: GCF_035609145.1. Lineage (NCBI taxonomy): Eukaryota > Metazoa > Chordata > Amphibia > Anura > Eleutherodactylidae > Eleutherodactylus > Eleutherodactylus coqui. The sequence continues at coordinate 305,122,643 of NC_089839.1, forward strand.
TTGCCGATTCCAGCCTCCTGATTCGCTGGAATCGGCACACGTGATGGGGCGGAGCTACGAGGAGCCGCTCTCCGGCACGAGCGGCCCCATTCAGAAGGGAGAAGACCGGACTGCGCAAGCGCGTCTAATCGGGCGATTAGACGCTGAAGATTAGACGGCACCATGGCGACGGGGACGCTAGCAACGGAACAGGTAAGTGAATAACTTCTGTATGGCTCATAATTAATGCACAATGTACATTACAAAGTGCATTAATATGGCCATACAGAAGTGTATACCCCCACTTTGTTTCGCGGGACAACCCCTTTAATAGCACTTGAGTGATCCATGCACACTAGACCAGAGTTGGTTGCAAAATAAGGAGCAAAAGTTGATACTGTTGTTTTAGGAGTTTTTTGCTTAAATGTTTATTGTGAGGCAGTGAGTGAGTGTGGCAGGCTGGAACGGGAAATGGCCCGTCGCTATTTTGTGTGGTGCAGATGAGCTGTGTGTTGGATGGATAGAGACAGGTTGCAAAGAACTTCTGTGCATATATAAGGCCAACTGTACATGACCGGGTTGGATTCCGCATGCGGGAACCCACAGCCGAATCTGGCCCTGACCGCAACCGGCGACCCTGTGTACCTGTCTTCTTTCTTCTTCTTCTGTATGGCCACCATGGCTCGCCGTCAGAAATGCGCAGTACAGGTTTCTTCTTTAGATCTTTCTTTTTCCCACGGCATAAGTAGGCGATGACGCAGGTACTCGTGACCTATCCACAATGTCAATTGCAGATGCGCCACGGGTCGGACGGCCCCCATTGACTTCAATTGAAGCTATCCACATGGAGCCGGTCTGAGGGTACAAGCCTGAGAAGAGAAGACGCTGCAGGGCTTAAGGACATTGTGGGACACGTCCATGAGTCAGAGGGGAGCATAGCATCTGGAAGGAGAGAAACCGAGAGCCCCCCTGTACCCACCAGAAGCCTGAGGAGACAACAGAGCCACGATCTACAGAGTGGGAGCTTAATTGTTGGTGCTTCTTTTACAAGTCCCACGTGCAACGGCTTGTGGAATCAGAAACCAATTAAGTGAATACCGGTACAGAGATGTTTATGCTCTTCAGCGACAAACTGTAAGTTAGATCGGCTCCAACCCGGAACATAAGGGTGCACACTAGTACAGACTCACAACAGGCCTGTTTTATAGGGAACACTGCAGTGATTTCTAGTTGAAGAACCAATGCTCCCTGGTTACAAGCAGAGACTTAAAGGGGTTGTCCCGCGCCGAAACAGGTTTTTTTTTTTCCAATAGCCCCCCCGTTCGGCGCGAGACAAACCCGATGCAGGGGTAAAAAAAAAAAAACGTCCAGTACTTACACGAATCCCTGCGCTCCCGCGACTTCTTACTTACCTTAGTAAGATGGCCGCCGGGATCTTCACCCACGATGCACCGCGGGTCTTCTCCCATGGTGCACCGTGGGCTCTGTGCGCTCCATTGCCGATTCCAGCCTCCTGATTGGCTGGAATCGGCACACGTGACGGGGCGGAGCTACAAGGAGCAGCTCTCCGGCACGAGCGGCCCCATTCGGAAGGGAGAAGACCGGACTGCGCAAGCGCGTCTAATCGGGCGATTAGACGCTGAAATTAGACGGCACCATGGAGACGGGGACGCTAGCAACGGAACAGGTAAGTGAATAACTTCTGTATGGCTCATAATTAATACACGATGTATATTACAAAGTGCATTAATATGGCCATACAGAAGTGCTGAACCCCACTTGCTTTCGCGGGACAACCCCTTTAATGCAATACAACGCTGTGCATCTTGGGAGTCCAGATGCCATGTTTGCTTATAGTGCGTTCATAGTAGAGCAGTAACAACCTTGTACAAACAGACTGTGCACTGCTTCCCGTGTCTGCGTTAGACTGCTACCAGAATAAGTCTTGCAAATGTCATTGACAATGCTTCCACGTGACTTCCAGATTGAAGTTTTGGGACCTACATTAGCAAGTTGCAGTAGACTCATCACCGACCACCATCATGTTTGCACAGATCACCGTTAATGGACTGAGCTGATTGACTGTTAATAAAAGTTTTGCTGCAACATGTCAAACAGACTGATTGCTAATATATTGTCTATCTCTGTGCTGCATTTGCAAATATGAGTTTTTCTTAAGCGATGGGAGCCAGGGGGGGTACCAGGATCCAGATAGATTGCATCCCAGTTCCAGCAACACAGAAGCATTTTAGCTGAAGAATGTCATAGATGAATCCTCCATTTAGCTCGTGGCGAAGAACCAACACTTAACTGCCCCAGAGGTAAGCAAGTCTAGTCCAACCACTTCTGGGCCTATCGCTATCCCGAGTGAAGTTGCTGTTGCTGATGACTTTGCTTCAGAACCTGCCAATTATGGTAGGACAAGCCAAAGAGCTAATAGTAGAGATAGTCCAATACCCTCCCAACGACAGGACAAAGAAAGAACAGCAGACGAAATGATTTGTTGAGCAGGTGCCCCCAAGGCTGCGGTGAAGATCCCAGAGTTCATTCAGTAAGTTGGCCTCTTAAAGGGGTTACCGCATTAAAAAAGTTATGAATCCAGCTCATGAGATAGGAAAGATGCAACTTTATCATGAGTTGCATTCATAACTTGTTTCCAAGTTATATCCCCTTGTCAGAATCGAATCATGTACTGAGAGTTGGCTGCAACCGTAGCGGGCAAAATGGTTCTTTTTATACACAAACTCTTATCCCATGAAAACAAGTCCTGAAGATAGGGGATATCTGGCTGATCTGTGGGGGTCTGACTACTCAGAACCTCATTGATCCCAAAAACAGGGGGTTGTAGTATCTCTCAGAGAAGGCAGTGGCAGTCACATATGTGCAGCACTGCTGCATTAGTTTCAATGGGACCACCAAAGCATTTTAATTTGACTGTCCCTAGCGGTCTCACCAAAATGAATGCAGTGGTGGTACACATGTGTATTTTTTCCCCATGTGGTAAAGATTGCACACACGTACGATAAAAATATAAGCTCTAGGGAAAAGGGGACTATGACAGGTTGGTCTTGTCTTGTTTTCATATTAATAGGTGGAGAGAACCTGCACATAGATATAATTGCCCCAGATTCTGCAGTGTTAGAGGTTGTGCCATGTTTGAATGTTATTTCCTATCAACAGGGGTCTCAGTGCAGGGGACTCTGACATATCCTGAAGTGAGGGCAGCAGTGGTCACACTTGTGCACCAGTGCCCCATTAATTTCACTGGGGCTGCTGAAGATAACCAGGTGATCCCATTGAAGTGAAAGGAGTGATGCTGCTCATATGCAACCGTGACTGCCCGTGACTGAGAGAATTGCACTAGATTTGTGCAATGCGAGCAACACAAACCTTTCACGAATGTGAACCCCGTTCTTTTTTACATCAGTGATTTTGTTCCTGCATGACAGTGCTGTAAAAAATCGGGGCAAGTCCTATGTTTTGGGTGTTCCCTCGGGACACCTTTCCCATTGTTTTCAATAGGGCTGGCAAGAACATTGAATGCGAATGTGATACAAGGTTTCCCATTGAAAACAATAGTAAACACTTGCCGATCCTCCAGCATGGCTAAAAGCCACACCAGAGGATCGCTACTTACCTGAAGTGATAGGGAGGTGGTTTTAATACAAAAACACCTCATATTCGCGGGCACATCACACGTGGGTGAGCGTGATAGTCGGCCAAGTTTCTTGGCCTGATATCACCCCCCCCTTTGGAAATTAACCTAACAGTGCTTTCAGATGAGCATGTGCGTGTATAGGTGCAGACAAAACCATGCGTCTACTAGGACCATTAGTTCCCTATGGTGTGTTCACATGTCCGTGTTTTACAGGCGTGCAAACACACATACCTGCAAAGCATAGGACATGCGTGCACCATAAGACCGCGGTGCATGTCTTCAATGAATGGCCAAGCGCTGCCTATGATTGGCTGAGTGCTGTGACCAATCACAGACAGCACTCAGCTATAAAGCCAATCACCAGCAGCACAAGAAAAATCCCTTTAAGGGCAGGATTCAGTCAGTAATGTATCAGGCACTGGGATCAAGACCAAATCCCTCACAGCAAGTAGAATGAAGATAAAGTGGCAGCATCAGTTGGTGCAAAGTTCAGCTTGTTTTTATTCTTTCATACAAATAAAAATAGCGACGTTTTGACCTACTGATAGGTCTTTGTCAATCAGTAGGTCGAAAAGTTGCTACTTTTATTGGTATGGGGGAATAAAAACAAGCTGAACTTTGCACCAATTGATTCTGCCACTTTATCGTCATTCAGACAGCACTCAGCTGTCATTTAATGAATGGCTGAGTGCTGCCTGTGATTGGCTGAGCGCTCAGCTAATCAGATACAGCCCTTTCAGCAGGTGGGAATTTAAAAAGAATGGAATGCTCTGCACAGTCTCCAAGCTTAGAATGCTTTCAGACGAGCATGTGCGTACATACGTACCTGCAAAATAGGACATGCGTGCACCATTGGTCCATAGTGCATGTCAATATTCCCAAGCAGGGAGTCCCCTTGTCACTGAACACTATGACAGCAGTGTTCAGTGACAAGGGGACTAACCGCGGAGAGTAGAGAATCCTCTGTCACAGCTGTGACAGCTGTGGCAGAGGATATCTTCATTTCCATGGCTGCTGAAAGTGCTGTATCTGATTGGCTGAGCACTCAGCCAATCACAGGCAGCACTCAGCTATTCATAGAATGACAGCTGAGTGCTGCCTGTGATTGGTCAAATCACTCAGCCAATCACAGGCAGCACTTGGCCATTTCTTTGAATTCAATGACACAAAAGCACATCTTAAAAAAAAATGTTTTTAGTGTAAAAAAATTTGAAAAACATAAAGAACTGCATTCATTTAGTATCACCAGAATTGTGCTGAGCTGAGAATAATGTTATCACATTAGTTATTCTGCATGCTGAATGCCGTAAAAATGAAATTTAAAAACAATGTCAGAATTTGTTTTTTCCAAATCGCCCTAAAAAAATTACTAAAGGTCATTCAATACATTATTTGCATTCCAAAATAATGCCAACAAAAATTCAACTTTTCCCACAAAAAGCAAACCCTCATACGGCTATGTTGATGGAAAAATTAAAAAGTTATGGCTTTTGGAATGCAACAATTGGTTGGTCACTTGAGCATAAAATGGAGCCTTTACTAAGGGGTTAAGGCCCATTTATGTACAACTATTATCACTCAAAATTCGTTCAAACAATGGCATATAAGCAATAAACATTGCGTGTAAACACTGCCATCATTCACTCTTCGGATGAACGATGATTTTAGGGTGAGCTTAAAATCCATTGTTCAGCCGGAGAGAGATGACAGGCACCAAATGCTGTGTTCTCAGCGGGTGTCGGGAGATTACATTGTATTCTGCCAACAGCCCATAAGAGAACAATGGAGCTGTGTGCAAAGCTCAGACCACATGCTGTGCTCTGCAGGCAGCTAGCAGAGGCCCTTTTACATGCAAATAAAGCTGATAAAGTGTTAATGGACATTAGTGTCCATTAACACTTTATGCAAAACAATCGCTAAAACTGTCAATCTTTTAGTAATTTGAAAGATTTTCTTTGTGCGTAAGTGGGCCATCAAGCAAATCATTATTACCCCCATCTCCCTGAAGAAGTAATTAGACACATACAAAAAGGAAAAAAAACTAACTCTTTTCCACCTTCTCACCTCTCTCCCTCACCCTCTCCAAATCCAGATAGTCAACTTATCTACAATACCTCAGTGCAACCAGCACTCCATATGAACTAACCGTTATATACATCAGCCCATTTTGCCCAAATTTCCTGAAAGTTAGTCAAACAGCCTCTTTTTTATGTAATCTCCTTTCTAAAGATGTAACCTTCCTTATCTTGAGCAACAAAATCTCCTACTTTTGGGGGTAGGCTGCAACGTGTCTTATTCATTTTAATAGGAACTTGGCCTGCAAAACCAAACATGGCCACTACAAAGGAACAGCACTGTCTGCTTCTAGCAAGAAATCAGCACAAGTGCACTGGCCCGGAAAACTGCCATTAGCAGGTCCCCTGGTTTCGGACCTCTACTGATCTACTATTGATGACCTATCCTGAGGATCATTCAATAGTTCACAACTTAATAATGCCTGTAAGGCTCCTCCTGACTCCATTAACTAGATATACATATGTATGTAGATGAACGCAAAGCAATATTTTCTACGGTCACGGATACAAGATTACACTTGCACAAGATAAATGTACATATTCCCATGAGCTAATAATGGTTTACTTAAAAATGTAACAAAGCAATATAGGCTATTTTGCACTAGAAATTATATTGCTGCAAATGTAAAAGGCGTAATGGAATGCGGAGTATTAACCATAAAAAGCAAAAAAAAATCAAACTCTCCATTATTTTCTTCTATGTATATTATTTTAAGGGCTGCAAATAAAACTGTAATATTCCCTGTGAATAATTTTCCCTGAAAGGGCACGAACCGGTAAATCTAGCAAATTGTCCTTTATTATGTGATTGTTTCTGCAATGCAAGAAATGTGAGGAAAGAAACATGGAACTTCTAAATGAGCAAATATTAAAAAACAAGAATACATTTCAGGGAAAGCGTACATCATGATCCAGCGCGCTTATCGCACCCACTGCTTAGAAATGCCGTTTCACCGTGATAATAAGGTCCCCGACTCATAGTTTATCCCCCCCCCCCCTCTTGATGGTGGATGTAGTGGGGCAGATGTAGCATCACACTCATGCCTTGGAGTCTGGACTGTTACATATTTGCCATTCTCGGGAGCTCCAAGTTATGCCAGCTTGTTGACATACAGTTGTGTCCAGCCTTATCTCAGCTCTAATTTACTTAAAGGGGTTTTCCGACGCGCATATTAATTTTCGAACAGAGGCAACATTAGCTCTGTGTTTGCCGATTAATTCAAAGACGGAGAGTTCCCCAGCTTCTCTCACTATGGCCATGGTTAGTATTTGTATCACTTTGTCACTTCCGCCCCTCATCTACTACAATGACCACAAACCATAGCCTTGGCTTCAGCATCACCACTTGTTCCAGTCTTTTCTGCAGGTTTTAGCAATACTCCAGGCCAATACTGCAAGAAATGGACAAGACTGGAAGATGACTGATGGGCATTGCATCGGTAAAAGGGTGCAAAGTGCTAGAGAGCCTTAGCATGTAATGGATGGTGGGAAAAGCAGATCATCTCAGAATAAGTACAGAAACTCTATTGATTAAGGTTTTATTGCTCCTTGCTATGTTTAAATGGACAGAGCTAAGACAAAAATCATTAAATACCCCTTTAAGTACTCCAATTTCTCATGAAGGCAACTCAATAGAATTTTACAACATGCTAGCAAAACTCTTGACAGGCTGTAATTCACAGCACAACCATTGGGTGATCACACATGGGATCTTATAGCCATACACTTATTGACAGCACACTTATTGGGACATGTGGAGCCAAGAAAAGTGGATATCTGTAGCCCCAACATATTCCTTACTTCTATACATAGATTGTATTGACTCACATTGTGATGTTTAAATGATGTCACTAGTCTTACCCAATGGTGGACTTTAAGGGTTCAAGGAGATGAGCTGACTGTATTGGATCTTGCTCTTGGCGCCACCGGCAAACATCTGATTTTGCCCAGAGAAATCACGGTCAGTGAGGCATTTTCCCTGCAACAGGGGAGATGTAGTATTACAGGACAGCCATGCATCTGAATGGCCATCTTGTAATTACAAGGATGTCACATGATCTACCTAGACTAGAATCCACCCTACTCCTCCATTTGGTAGTCAGCTACCTGCATGGTGAGAGGAGGATGTATCTATATGCGCTCCTCACCCAGTAAGTAACGGCCATTTTCTGTGATTGTTTTTAATTTTTTATTTCCCCTTCTGTGATGCATTTATATTAGTGTAGGGACCCACTACAAAGCAAGCAACCGTGAAGTGGTTAGTGGGCTCATGTATCTTGGCCAACATCCAACCAATGCCTTGCATTTATTATCTATCATTCACATGCAGTGTGGCATTAAGACTCCAGGGGGAGCCCAGGGTGGCAGTACCAATGTGGTTCACTGATGGAAATGCAGGGCAACCCGCCGAATTATCATGGTGTCATTAATAGGTTGCTGGTCTGCATGGTGAACTACATATATCAGAATGGTCTGGCACCCTGTATCCACTATGTGTGGGAGTTTACACCAAGCAGCCACCCCCCTCATTATCAGGAGGCAGTGTGAGTGGTTGTCTTATCGGTGTCCTCACAGGTGTTATTGGCTCCTCCATTTGGTAGTCGGCTACCTGCATGGTGAGAGGAGGATGCATCTATATGCGCTCCTCACCCAGTAAGTAACGGCCATTTTCTGTGATTGTTTTTAATTTTTAATTTCCCCTTCTGTGATGGAGGACCCACCCTACAGAGCGCCTCACTGGTGGTATCGAACAGGTAACCCCCACTCCACAGTATGATGTTCATGTTCCCTTATAGGGCATATGAACAGGGAATGCCCTCTTGCAACAATTCCTTTAATGGTCAGGCATTTTGGCACCCTTTTGATTGCTTTTACTCAATCTCGACAACATGGCCAACTGGTGGACTTCCACGTGACTTTTGTAGAAATTACGATTATTGACCCTCTCACACTAAGAGACTTCCATGTCTTATTCTATACCTGGGCTGACAATTATATCTCCATATTTTCTTAAAAGTCAAGTGGCAGAGGAATATGGCTTACTTGGAGAAAAGCAATGAAGGTTGGTAAAAAATCTTTTGGCTGAGATTGACACCACATTTGATACTTAAAACTTGCTATATTAGCTTGTATGGCAATACAGTACAAGTGCATAAAAAAGTGTGGTTGTCTAAATTTTTTGTCACAGTTGTGTCTATGGAGACCTGTCATATCCTGGCCAAAAGGACACCCGTTTGGTATACATTTGTACTCTAATACCTACGGGCATATTGTGTGAATTTAGGCTAACTTATTCCACTAATAGCTTCTGCCAGAAACATGGATTAGATCTGCCTTGCCACACACGGGTTTGGATGTAGGTTAACTGAGGTGGAGGCACCTGGGGAACCCTATTTTTCACAATTAACCCCTCCAAATGGGATGCCGGCTTTGGGATGGGATCCCCAAGCCATTACATGTACAAATAGCCTCAGTTGTGTGGCTGCTGATGCCAAACTGGGCCAAGGCATGGTACCTTAAAGGGGTTGTCCCGCGAAAGCAAGTGGGGTTATACACTTCTGTATGGCCATATTAATGCACTTTGTAATGTACATCGTGCATTAAATATGAGCCATACAGAAGTTATTCACTTACCTGTTCCGTTGCTGGCGTCCTCGTCTCCATGGTGCCGTCTAATTTTCAGCGTCTAATCGTCTGATTAGACGCGCTTGCGCAGTCCGGTCTTCTTCTTTTCTCAATGGGGCCGCTCGTGCCGGAGAGCGGCTCCTCGTAGCTCCGCCCCGTCACGTGCCGATTCCAGCCAATCAGGAGGCTGGAATCGGCAATGGACCGCACAGAAGAGCTGCGGTCCACCGAGGGAGAAGATCCCGGCGGCCATCTTCACCAGGTAAGTAAGAAGTCACCGGAGCGCGGGGATTCAGGTAAGCACTGTCCGGTTTTTATTTTTAACCCCTGCATCGGGTTTGTCTCGCGCCGAACGGGGGGGCTATTGAAAAAAAAAAAAACCCGTTTCGGCGCGGGACAACCCCTTTAAGATCTGAACAGACATGTAGTACAAAGACAGGCTTGAGTCAGGGCATAGATACATAAACAAGGTTCAGGCTATATGTCAGGGTAGGCAGTAGACAAAGCAGAATCCAATATACAAATCCAGGGAGCAACCAGGAACCAGGAACCAGGAACACACTAGAATGGGGTCTCCGTCAAAATAGTATGGAGACCAATTGCTTTGGTGTCCTCCATAGGAGGAGGATGCCTAAAATAGCTAGTGTTTGATGGTGATTGGAGGGGGACAGGATCAGGCAGCGGCATGTTCCTACTCCTTCTATATGAGAAGAAGCAGGAGAATGGCAGTTCTACCAGCAGAGGCTTGGGGGCAAGCAGAGATGAAGGAGGACTGTGCACTGTACAAAAAGCTGTGGTGTCTGACTGCAAGTCCTGGAGCAGGTGAGCAACGGCACGGCACCATGACTGCTTCAACTGATGATCCACCGATTAATTTCCGGCACAGAGCTAAACGAGGTCCTGTGGCATTCTCCAAGTCACTGTCCTGCTGGATGGGTTGGACTTTCTTCCATTACTTAATATATACATCTGGACTACTGTATTCTGAATGCCCTGTTGATGTATCTTCCAATGGGCAAGGTCTTGCTGTTATTGTTACTCGGTCCTCTCATTTTATGATAATTGAGATATTCTCATTAGGCATCATTAGAGCATGACCTCCTTGTGACCCGCCACGTCAGTTCAGCTGCGATGTAAATTAACTTTTAATATTCTTAAATACGTATGTTCTCACTAACTAAAATGAAATGGTGCATTGCTTAGAAATCTATGTAGTGCTCCTAGCATGGTTTTATCTTTATGACACTAACGATAATCCCTTGTGTAATTAAGTGTAGAGTGGTTATGCATGCAGTTTGCCGTCCATGACAAGTCTCATAGAAAATACATCAGTATTAGCCACAGGTGAATTCGTTTAGAAAGATTAATGACTGCACCTGAATTTTAATGTCTTAGAAGAGATGCAACACTGAATCCTTAATTAAAAACTTGAATGAGGGGTATGATTTGTTTAACATCCCAAATTTTGAAGGTATTTTTCTTCTATTTATTTTTTCCCATTGCTGTCAGTGGTGGGATGGCTGTAATTTACTGGACTATTTAGACATAGTTACTGACTGCGGAGAAACAAATATATCAAACCGCTGAAACTGCAAGGGATATATAATTAGAGAATGGAACAGAATTTTTTGAAAATAACTCGGGATTGAAAATTAAGCTTCTCACTAGCCAAGGCACAAACCTACTGCACACTGATGAGGGGCGAAAAAACAAAATTACTGTCTGTGTATAGATTCTGGCTTGGTTTTCAATTCCCAGTAATTGTTATAACTCTTGTATAAAGAGTCTAAGACTTTATTTCACGGCCGGACGATATATGCTACGATGTGAGCTGTAAGAACTCATGAACTGACGCACAAATCTAATGTTTGTGCACCCATTGAGATGGCACGGGCCCCGATGCATACACATCGAGGCTGCCATGCCGTTGAGCTTTCCCTTCCCTCCCTCTCACCGGCTAACCTCCTCTCTCCTCCCCAATAGGAGGGGGCAGAGGCAGAGCTAAGCGCCGCTTCATCCCACCTTCTCCCATTGCTGGCTGCAGACAAGGGGCACTAGCTTAGCTCATGCTGCTAAACTCCCTCCCACCTCCCTTCTCCGGCCGCTGTCATTGGCTCTCATGGAGGCCCATGTAGCAGCCGATGTATTCCGGCCCAAAAGATAGTTTTAGGACTATCTTTTGGGCCCGAAGTAAAAACGCCTGGTGCTATAGTGGCCGGCCAGGCAATTTTACCTCGCAGGAATATGGCCATGTGATCTGATGCATTGGAATCCAATGCCTCAGATCACAGCATATATCAGCCGACCGTGCAAACAGCGGGCCGATATACGCTCGTGGGAAAGAACCCTTACACTGACTTACAGGAATGCTGCCTTTCAATAGGTGGCACTGCAGAGGTATTGTTCCATCTTTTTTTTTTTTTTTGTATATTTCCCAGAGGAGCATGAATGGTCTTTTGAGTCTCCTCACTCAGCATCTAGGTGCTCTCCTTAAGCAGAAATGATACCCTTCCCGACCCACATCACAGGCCTCTCTCTAGCCAAACCTGAAACCTACTGCACACTGTTGAGGGCCAAAAACCATGAAATAGCTGTCTGTGTATGGATTCTGGCTTGATTTTTCAATTCCCAGTCATTGTTATAAGGCTTGTATAAAGAGTCTGATATTGACTTGCTGGAATGCTGTAGGCGGCACTGCAGAAGTATCGTCCTATGTTCCTTACTAAGCAATTAGTCTCATAGCAATTGTGATGAAGCCCCAGTTCTGTGTATTCCTGGTTTTTACTCATGTTTGTTTTTGACTATTCTGACTTCTGTGCTCTCTGACCTTGTTTCTGGACTGTTACTGATTGCTGCCTGCCTGACCTTCGGCTTGGACTTTGTTTACACACCTGTGCGCCAGTCCTGACTTCAGCTTGTTTCCTGACTATGCCTGATTCGGACCTTCAGGAACCATGCCGTGTCCCAGAGCAGCATCAGCAGCCGCATTACCGGGACTTAATGTGTGTGTAACGGCTTGGGGACCCTGCAGCAAGGCCAGTATCCCATTTGGAGGGGTTAAGCATCAAGACTAGGGTTCCTCAGGTGCTGCCACCTCAGTTAACCAACAGCCAAACCCGTGTGGGGCAAGGCAGACCCACATCCATCTACCTGATACTCGTAGATGAAGAGGAGGCAAACTTTAGTTATGTCCATATGCCCTAATATGGATAGGCATTATCTTCATGAGGCAACACTTTCAAGATGCCTTGCTCTACCTGACATACATGCCACAATTATCATCTAAGTATAAAAAAGGGGAATATGCTTGTTTTAAATAAAGCATCATTGGTTTTATACACTCTAGTGACTCCACTTCTCTTTTGAATAATTAGCCATCAGCAGGTTGCGCTAAAGTCCTAGCCTTTTAGTCCTCTCTCCATCACAATTGCCATCTAGGTTCATCCAGAAAATTTCCGTAAATTAAGATCAATAAGGAAACAAATTGGCTTTATATGGATGAACTGAGTTTGTTACTTTGCTTACCTCCTCATGAGGTCACAATGTGTAATCTATGTGATTCATGACTATGAATTTACATAAATATCACACTCCACTTAACATACCCACATTCTTCCTTTCCTTTCAAATCCGTTTGTCGCTGCCATAGAGTTTACACCATTGCACATAACTATTCAATGCAGTCTACTCAACAGCCGACTCAAGTTGACACTTTCTTTATTGGTACCAGTCCATGGAGACCAAGGGGAAAAGAATCTGTATTTTCCTCATTTGCTCCATTCCTATCAACCTGTTAATTAATAACACATATTAAAATAAAACGTCCCCCGAGATTCCCAACTCTGTAGCAAAAGAATTGAAGAAATCTCTTTCCAGCCCTATGAGAGAACATTAGCTCTTTATGCAAACACAAGGCAATTGCTGTGACAATAACCTGTCAGTCACTCAGGCAGCCGTCTGGTCTTCTTGCTCTTTGCAGGCTTTGGCCTATTTGATGAGTATGGATATAATAAACTTAATATAAATTTTGTTTTCTAAAATTAGAATTTTTAAATCAAAAATAATTGTTAAGTAAAGTAAAAAATTCAAGATCATTTAATGCCATTTGAAGACCTACTCAACCTTCTTTTTCGGCTTGTGTAGAGCTTGTTGACCACCAAATGTACCTCTATGATGCAGTCATAGAGATTTTGCCCAGTTAACAGAGTTTGAGATGGGGCACGTTATCAGAATGCGAGAAAGTGGATGGGCGTATCAACAAAGTGCCCACCACCTAGGCTCTTCTGACCAGACTATTAAGAGGTGATAGGACCAGTGGATGCATGATGGCACACAAGGCAACCAGGCTCAGTACGGACAGACCACCAATAGAGAGGATTATCCAACAAGCATGAGCAGCTCCAACTGTTTTGTTTTCCACTATCCAGAGACAGGTGGCAACATGATTACAGACCTCTGTTTCTGAACCATTTCCAGGAGCTTGGTTGAAGGACATTTGGTCTTACAGCGCCCATTACATGTACTGCCTTTGACACTGACCGTCGCCGCCATTTGCAGTGGTGTCGAGAAATGACAAAACTGGACGCTACGGAGTGGAGCTGGGTCATCTTCAGCGTCAAATCCAGGTTTAGTTTGGGCAGTGATGACCACTGTGTTCATGTCTGGAGACTTACAGTTGAGCACTTCAACCCTAGCTTTGACATGGAGTAACACATTGCCCCACTCAGTGTGATTGGTTGGGGAGGTCCATCGCATTCAATAGTTGATCACTCCTAGCAGTGTATATGAGGAGCAATGACAGCTCAGCGGTATGGTCAGGATATCCTGCAGCCACATGTGTTGCCTTTCAAGTCAGAGCTTCCAAGAGGCATTTTGCAGCTGACTAATGCTGCCAGCACACAAAAAGGGTGTCAGTGTCACAGAAATGACTCCACAGCATGTCCAAACTTCCTTGGCCTGCCTGGTCGCCAGATCTATTGCCAATAGGATATGTATGGTATCATCTGGGATGCCTACTTTGACAGCCTACGAGTTTGCATGACCTAGAGGCTCAGTTACAGCAAATGTGGATCAATAGGATCACTATGCTCCAGGACACCATACAGAACCTGTATGCCTCCATGCCCGCCCGTATCACATTTTGCATTCAAGCTGGAGGAGGCCCAAAATTATCCTTTTGCTGTTATATTATAATCACTTACTTATATCAACTTTAAAATAACACATCCAAAGTTTCATTCAATTCCAACAACTTCTTCTATATGCTTATTTTTTTCTGACAATAAGTGCGTTTATGGCCTATCCTTAGGACAGTCCATGAATAGTAGATCGGCTGGAGTCTGCTGGCTGTAAGCCACTCTGATCAGGTGTGTACCAGGCTGGTGTGTTCGCCCACTGAGCAATTTCTGCAGGAAGCAGACAGCTCCATTCTCACTGCAGTGGCCACACTTGGTATTACAGGCAGAGCTCCCATTCACTTCAGTGAGAAACGTGATTAGTATAAATGAAGGGATTGTTTTTAAATACAGGATTCATGCAAGCTCTTCTAACACTTGAGTGCTTCCACTTTTTTAAGTGCTTCATTCTCTTGTTTCCTTCTTCGGTGCTTCATGAACTGTACACTCATTAGGGGAATTAAAATATTGCATCAAAAAAACAAAGCTTAAAAATCTTTAAATTAATGAGTCGCGTTAAGCCAAATTAGCTATGCAAATTTCCAAAAATGAAACAACACCTACTATCAATTTTAAAACACTGTTCCATATGGTAGTTAATTCAAAAAGCTTTTGTTAATCATTGATAGTGTTCAGTTATTGAGTCACAAATAGCAGTCGAGGCAAAATCCATTTCATTGCAGTCTGTGAGGATGTTCAGCATTGATTAACTCCTTCTCTGTGTGAATACTTGACCAGCAGTCTTTATAGACGGGGCCTTTACAACTACCTTATTGAATCTGTGGAGCTCTGGAGAACCTTTGGCATTCAATGACATCATCGGGGGTCCACCAATTTCACAGACACTATATTATTCTTCATTAAACACCAATTACATAGTAGTTTCCAGCACAATAACATTTGGCCTTAAGAGATTGCAAGAGAGTGAAACACCCTATGGAAACCTTTTTTTTTTGGACATGGCTGACAAAAAAGTACTTTAAAGTACAAGATTATCTACATCAGAGAGAGACTTAGGCCAGTCTATGACAGGCGTTGGTAAAAATGCCGCATTTTTAAATGCGGCTTTTTACAGTGTTTTAAAACAGGAAGCCCTTTTGAAATTAATGGAGGCTCAGTACAGTGTTTTCAGTCGGTGTTTGAAACACCCCCTAAAACACTGTAAAAAGCGCCTGTGTGAGGGTAGCCTAAGAGTATTTTTGGATGGAATGACTGGCGATCACAGGAGCGATAACAAGAGACTTCTTCCGGAAGCTCACCCCCATTCACTGTAAACAGGCAGGCATTCAAAGATGAATAACTGCCTGTTTACACTAAACGAGAAGTTGCTCATTAGTTGCTTTGTTTCACTGAGCTGAAAGGAAGCAATTAGTAACTAATGAGTGTTTGAACAATATTTTGCTGATAGTTGGCCAGTGTAAAAGCACCCTAAGGGCTCTTTCCAACGAGCGTAGGCATTTTTACGTGTACCCACCGGTGCTGTACAAATGCGTGCACAAATCTAAGATGGCACGGCCTGATGCATATACGCTGAAGCCGCAATGACATTGCCTCCCCTTCCCACCCCTTTGCCGGCTCACCTCCTCTCTCCTTCCATCCGGCTGTTTGCAAAGGGAGTGTTGGGACAGGGATGGAGCTAAGAACCCGCCCCTTCTCTGCAGCCAGCAATGGGAGGGAGTTAAGCCCCACCCCCACCCCTCCCATTGCAAACAGCCAGATGCGAGGAGAGAGGAGGAAAGAAGAGGGAGGGAATTTAGCAGTCATGCTGCTAAACTCCCTCCCACCTCCCTTCTCCGGGCCGCTGTCATTGGCTCCCATAGGAGCTCATGCAGCAGCCGACGTATTCCAGGCACAAAGATAGTTTGAGGACGTTCTTTGCTGCCCAGCGTAAAAGCACCCGAAGGTATCCATAATAAACATATGAATATCTATAGGTTTAAAGGAGTTTTCAGTACCTTAATATTGATGGCCTATCCTAAGTATCAGATCATGAGAGTCCAATTTCTGGCACATCTGCCATTCATCTTAAATAAAGGAGCCATGGTTCTCAGGTAGAGATGAACGAGCATACTCGCTAAGGCAAACTACTCGAGCGAGTAGTGCCTTATTTGAGTACCTGCCCGCTTGTCTCTAAAGTTTCGGCTGCCGGCAGGGGGGCGGGGAGCAGTGGGGGAGAGCAGGGAGGAACGGGGGGGGGGGGATCTCTCTCTCACTCTCTCCCCCCTGCTCACTCCCGTAACTCCCCACTCAGCCGCGCCGGCAGCCGAATCTTTAGAGATGAGCGGGCAGGTACTCGAATAAGGCACTACTCGCTCGAGTAGTTTGCCTTAGCGAGTATGCTCGCTCATCTCTATTCTCAGGCCATAACTGTAGCCTCTTCATTGCTTACCAGGCACAGCTACATACATCTTGTAGCGACCGTGCCTGGTACTGCATGCCCACCAACATCAATATTAACGTTCATAAAACTCCTTTAATGTATGCATAATATTGAATGGGGATGGAATTAGCATTAGTTAGCTGTAGGGCTGGAGCAAGGTTCGTGGCTACCCCTGGGAAAAACATACTGTGGGCTATTTAGTATATATTACCATTAGGAGTGGCATCACATCAATAGTTTTCAAATACTGTGGTTTTTATCATTTCAAGTTGTACTTAGTTTGAAATCAGATAGAGGCCATATTACCTAAATCTGTTAAAATTAATAAAATTTTAATTCACCAAGGGATCACATAGTTTGTTTTACAATATTAAATGTACAGTAGGTACAATAGGTAAAAGAGTGGAGAGAACAGTTGGTGAGATGAACTTGGTTGTAAAAGAGGGCAAGAGAAGATTACATCAGCCTCACCCTGCTCTTCAGACCTCTTGGACCAGCATAGAGAGTCCCGCTCAATTGGAAGGAACTGAACAATGAACAAACCAAAAAGTTGGGGGTGCATAACTTTCTCAGTAGATTAAGAGTCCCAAAGGGCAGAGGCATAACTTGAGGCTTCTGGGCCCCAATGCAAAATCCGTAAGAGGCCCTCCAACTATAATGCTTTATTCATAGTACTGGGCTCCCTATATGGAGAAGAGAGGCCTTATGGGTCCCCCAAAAGCTCCTGGGCCCGGGGGCAACCGCATCCCCTATAGTTACGCCAGTGCCAAAGGGAACAAAGACCAATGTGAGTAACGACAGTCTATCTCTGTACAGCACTGCAGAAAATGTTGACGCTACATAAGAAAAAACTAAAGCAATCTGGTTACCTCCAAAACAAATTGATATATTATGTTATTTGGTACACAATGGGCCCTAATGTGTACCAGGTAGGGTGAGTCCCCCAATATCAACACTGATGCGAGTCACTATATTCTCTTTCCATTGACATAGAAAATGTGCGTACTGTCTAGATAATGGAAAGTAAGAACTTAGAATGGTCTCTATAACCACTCTTCAAGCTTCTGTACTTTGGAAGGAGAAATTGAGGACAGCAGGGTCACTTGAAGTTTGTTGAAAAATGTTATTCTGGTTGCCGACAGCATCCTCATGCTCGTATTTTCTTCACTGTACCCTGGTTAGTCAAATAACACCAGGAGTCTAACCTGCATCAAAATAAGAAATAAATTGCAAAATGTCACACAGTTAGGGCCCCCAGGGGCCTACAGTTTTGCCAATGTAAATCTTAAACATGATTAAATTCTAACTTTCCTGAAAGTCAAACTTCTGATACACCTAAATGAACGTAACTACTGGCAGAGATAAGAATTGCGGTACATCTCTCTAATTTTCAGGTTTCTGACAATATTATCTGCGGTAAATCAATTTGAAAGAGTCTAGTAAAAGAATTTTGAAAAAAAAAATTAAATTAAGAAGTTTTTGAATTTCAAAATATTTGATTATTTTAGATTTTTTTTTAACATTATTTAGCTTTGTCACTAAAATATTTTTCATTCAAAACCTAAAACTAAGCTAAGATCAGCAAATTATCAAAATGAACATTGAGCAGATGGAACCTCCTGAGCATTTGGTTACCTTCTGATTTACTCACCAGTTGAGTTTTCTTCTCTTTACTGTACCATATGGATTTCCTGCTGCTCTGCCTCCTGAGAGAACATATCACCCAATCCTTATCACAAATATGGCTGCCAAAATTCAACATTTCTGTAATTGACCCACAAAGGGGAACTCTCTTATTTTCATTTCCTAAATGAGTACAAAAATAATTTTAGAAAATATTTACTTTTGATTTTAATATAATAAAATATAGGATTTATGTTTTAAATTATGATTAAATGGTTAAACAATATATAACATTATTCACATAAGCTGCAACAACTAAAGAAGCTTTGTCAAGACACCAAGTTATCCCCACAGGATACGGACAACCTTCTGATGAATGTGGGTCCAACTGCTTTAACCCCTACTGATCACAAGAACAGGGGTCCTGAAGGTCCCCGAATGAAGAACTCGGCTATCTCTGGTAGTCCATGGTCAACCATTGCTCTCTTCATTCGAGGGCCTTCAGGATCTCATGATCAATAAGGGTCCCAGTGGTCAGGCTCCCACTAATCAGAAAGTTATCCCTCATCCTAGGGTTGGGGATAATTTTCCATCTTGACCTCTTTGGTTCTTAAAGGCTTATGAACACTAAGTTCCTCTACTGTAAGGCACTGCATTCTCCCAATTAAGTAGTTATACAGTATGCACCATATTCATTCTGAAAGTGAGAATAGTATCAAAGTTCCTCTTTAATAAAAAAGGCTTCTGTTTTATCCTTAGATATAATTGTCATATTAGCATAACCAGGGGTGTAGATATAGGGAATGCAGAGGTAACAGTGCAACTGGTCACTGCTGACTAAGGTGGCCCCAAGACCCTTCTCTGACATGCAAAGGCACCAACATTATAAATCTCACATAGTAGGTGGACAACCCTGTTACAACACTTTGTATTGAGGTGCATTAGCTTCAGATTACATTCCTACATGAGTTAAAGCAGTAGGTGCCAAATACCCCAACAAACAATCCTGAAATCATAGTCATAGGTAGTTTACTGCTCTTTCCATCAACAAAACCAATTGTCCGAATGACATTGCGTTGACAAGGGCAAATACACAAGTTTATATGCCTTCACTTCTGCACTGCCTACTTAATGGGTCATGTGAGTAGGTGCATACCTAAACATAAACTTCTGAAGAAAAGTTAGTTACTGTTACTAATGTCTTATGCAGAACTCTGAAGGACAGAAGGATGTCTTTAATTGAGAGCTCCTCTTGTAGTTATCTTCTAATATAACAATTTTGACATATCAAAAAGATACGACTGACGGAGTCCATGTTCACATTCCCCACCAATTCCCAGAGTAAAGGGACAATGGAGCTGTGCATTGCACTTGTACAGATTTCATTATCTCAGATTCTTTACACAGAGCTTCCTTGAAAGCACCATGACTCGGTGTGCTTCATGACACAAGCCAAAAACAGCTCTATTGAAGTCAACGCAGTTTGCTTGTTTTAGATTCCACGTAATGGAAATATTAAATCAGCGCTAAGTATCTTAAAGTGTTTTTTGCGTTAATGACATTTATCCACAGGATATGAAATAAATGTTTGATCATTGGGGGTTTGAATGCTGAGACCCCAGATCCCAACAATGTCTTATGTCAAATGTCTCATGTGAATCCAGTGGTAGTGCCCATGCAACCCCAACATTCACTTCTATAGAATAGAGGAAGATCAAAGTGCTTGGCATTTTCTGGATCATTGGGGGTGCCGGGGTCGGACTCCCAGTGATAAGTTTAGACTCCTGTAAATAGGTAATAAATGTCTTAAGTGAGAAAACCCTCTTAAGGCCGCCATACATATTAAGGAAAGGTTGTCAGGATCTGCTGATTTTTGCAAGACCTGATAACCGTTTCATGTGTATAGGGAACTCTTGATGTTAAGAAAAAGACGGATGGGGCACATGAAATTTCAAAGCAAAAATTTTTGTTCCCCCAGAGATAAGCTGTCACCAGTGCAGAACAGCTTACCTCCCTCTGCCCATTGAAAACAAGCGAATATTCTACTAAACAAAATGTTCATTTGTGAGGGGAAGTCGGGAAAAATAGCTGTTGGCCAAACACTGCTCAGCCAACAGCTAATAAAGGTGTATAGGCAGTGCACCTTTACTTAGTGCTGCAGCCATGGTTGGACTTATTCCAAAGTTCAGCAGAAGAATACAACATTATTTAAAGCTGCCTTTGGAGCCAATACTTTCCTACTAGGGTCCATTTCTTATGCTATAATTTATAAGTAATTGAATTGACCTTATTGCTAACACAACCTTCATGTTTATTAACAACAACAAGGGCATGTGCGTGTTCTAATCATGGCGATGGAACTATAGAGTCATTTTCTCTGATGTGCACAAGGAACCCAAATCTCACACTCAGGGCTGGCCTCGGGCTTACTTGACCTGTTGGGAACAGAGTTACAGTAGGCCTGCTTAGTGATTTATAGGCCCACTTAGGTCCTTCCACATCTATTGGCACATCAAGTGACAAAAGAATACCAGTGTTGGTGACCAAAGGCATCATCCATTTTTGGCATAATCCCATGAAAGGTTCGACAGTACGCAAGTCCTCTTGCCAGTTTTGTTTCACGTAGGCATAGAATGTATCCAGCAAAACAGAGCTAGCCTTCGGTAACTCAGGAACGAAGTGGCCACGTACCAGAGTGGTGGTAAACTTCTTAATTCGTAATAATATCATGGATAGTAACATTAAATAGATGATGAAGGCATCATTGTGGGAAAATATCAAGCTGCAACTTGATGTGTGCTGTCTCCATGTTTCAAATGCATATAGTGTCGTTGGGGGTCACAATAGTGTTGAGAAGTCGTATCTTTATTTGCAATGGGAGTGAGGTGATAGCCCACATCGGGTATATGCCCCGTTATGCCCCATTGGCAATTTATAGGCCCTGCCATACCCTCTTAGTAATTTATAGACCCCGCGGTGCCCCCATGGTAATTTATAGGCCTTACTGTACTTCTTTAGTCATTAAAAAGACCGGACCGAACTCCGGCAATAAAATAAAATAACCTCCTTAATACTCATATTGCATTAATCTCAGATGCTCATATGGCATCTTCCATTCTTTGTCTTTTAGGCTGCATTCAGATGAACGTATATCAGCTCGGTTTTCACGCCGAGACGATATACGTTGTCCTCATCTGCAGGGGGGGGGGGGATGGAAGAGCCAGGAGCAGGAACTGAGCTCCCGCCCCCTCTCTGCCTCCTCTCTGCCCCTCTGCACTATTTGCAATGAAAGGAGGTGGGATGGGGCGGGGCTAAGTTCCGAGAATTAGCCCCGCCCCCGCCCACCTCTCCCCATTGCAAATAGCGCAGAGGGGCGGAGAGGAGGCAGAGAGTGGGCGGGAGCTCAGTTCCTGCTCCTGTCTCTTCCATCCTCCCCCCCCTGCACACGAGGACAACGTATATCATCTCGGCGTGAAAACCGAGCCGATATACGTTCGTCTGAATGCAGCCTAAGACACAGATACAATTGACTTCAAAGAATGAGGACCAGATGGATTCCACCCTCCGTGGGCATTACTGGGTGCGGTGGCTTTGCCAGTTGTTGATGCCAGCACAGCTCACACTGTCCCTAACCCCTTAGTTCTGGGAGAACCGAAGGTAATCCTACCTAATGAACCCTCACCAATGATATTTTCTATAAGTGGAATTGTCCTTTAAGAGTTTGACTCCTTTATGTAAATGTCTTATCTTGAACCTCAGAAGGCTCTACAACGATCGTCAGACCTATTCCAAGCAGAAAGCAGCACCGTAAACAACAAGAAATGCCTCATAAAATGCCGGCTGCATTAAAAAGATCATTGGAAATTTATTTCATAAAAGAAAAAAATTCTTCGGCAACGAACATGTTGTGGTTTTGGATAATAGTCGCGAAAAAGGAGTCGAATTAGTAGGTGAAATGAGAAGCCATTACAACGAGCAACAAAGAACGAGGCTGTAATTGGTAATGAGGAAATCTGACATCAGATCATATCAGGGCCTACAATTTACTACAATTCCCCCTGCTTATAAAACTCCCGCTATTGATTACATTACATTGTTCCGTGTTGACTAAGCTAAGATTTTTTTTCTTTTTTTTTTTTTTGCAAAGCACAATAGAATTTTTGAACGCTCGTCTCTGACGATTCTTTATATTTCAAGATATAGCGTATATTATATGTTTTCTTTGTTCTATGGCTCACAGAGGAAAATATTAGACATTCATTGCAGTTTGTTATATTAATATGCAGCTATGTTTCTCCCCACCTGCTGTGGCTGAAATTAAACCTTGGTGTTCGGAATGACTCTAGACTACAAGTCCAAATAACATTTTATTATTTATTCATGAAGTCTGGCTAATTTGTGGGTTTCTGTTTTTGTGGAGGGGAAAGTAGTTGCACTCTTGGTAGCGCTTACAGTTCATAGAGATGAGAGAATTTTTAGTTTATTTTTTTATTTATTTTTTGTTCCTTTTTTTTTTTTTTTTTCCTGCAGCGGAAACATTAAAGTCTGGTAAGATTTGTCTTTTTTTTTCATATGGTTCTGTAAGTGTGTTCTGCTAGAGACATAAAGTAACAGGAGTGATACAATAAAATAGTATCTGAAGCAGCTAGGCTCGTACACATATGGTTATACACTTAACTGAGCATTTAAAGGCAATTGGGCTTAAATCGGTGTGCTTTTTTTTTTCTTCCAAAATTGTTATGAATCTGGGAAAGCTGAGCTGCTACTGGAAATAAAGACCGTTGTTGGTCGGTAATCTCTAGTTCAAGGTCATCTTGTTCGATAGGAATTTGATGGATGTGAAGCCTTAAAGGGCCAGCCCTTCTTATTTTAACAAAGCTCATATTTAGGCTACACTGTGTGTAGTATTGTATGTACATAGTAGATAATTTACTGAGCCTGGCATTAATGACCCCGGGCTTAGTACAATTTACCCCGGTGCACAGTGCGCTGAATACATGAGGAGGTAAACTCTTTTCATGTATTGAGGGCATTCTGGCACCACCATGTGCCTTCTCAGAGATATACGCCAGGTCCAACCTGGCACATATTACCGCTATGACTTATGCCAGTTTCTGATGTAAATTATACAAAACTCTGTCAGTCCAAGGTGGGCATGTCTCCTCCAGAGTTTTTTTTATCCATTGAGAAAAACAATGGCACAAAAAAAAGTCACAAATTTTTGTGCAAACACCCACAAAAATTCTGATAAACTTAGTTTATGGTGCTGTTTGATGGCGACAGTATCCCTTTTTTAATCAATGTGTTTTTGGAAATTAAGACTTTTTGTAATTGGTTTTCATAAAAAATTATGGCTTTTTGATTTCTATATTTGTATTCTTTTGCAAGATACTGCAGACTGGAATATTGAAATCTTAGCAAACTCTGTTGGTACGTCCGCTCTGCGCACTAAGACGACACGCCTCTGTACACTCTCACAGCATTAGCAAGGACCAATCGCACCTCTCTAGGCCAAGATGGAAGGACACAACACTGTTCACACAGATTGAACACATAACAGGACTGCACATAAAGCCCACTGTCTGGCCACTTGCAAAGACATAACATACGTCGCTGTTCACACTAACATACAAGGTTATGCATACAACATATAACAGGAACTCCACCCAGAGCTTACATGCATACAGATGGTAAACTATAGCCAGTACAAGTGTCCTCTCACCAGGGAAATAGAGAGTCAGCCACCGCGTTGACATAGGGAGCAGTGTCAGGCATCACCCATCTGACACACACATAGGACATGCCGCACCTGCCCAGGGGTAGGGGGAAACCTGCAGGCTCATACACCCCAGAAACCACAAGGAGGGGAGAGAGAGCAGGTGTTCAGACCATCCTCAGGGAACGAGAAGGGGAAACTACAGACAAGCATGCACCACACCAGCACTGAGGGGATACCACACCCAGCCAGCTCAATTAACCCCTACCTACAAAGGTGTACACAAGGAAGCCTGTAGAACCACAGGTCCCAGGTGCACAACCTTAACATCTGTCAATCAGAGTAAACTAACAGCTCTTCCCCTAGCCTGCTTTACTGTTGTGAAGGTGCATTCATTGCCTATCCACTGATCTATTGTAGAGGGCTGTATGACAGTGCTGGGGGGTGGTAAAAGAGACCAGAAAGACAAAGAGCCGAGTCAAAAAAGCTGGTACTACTAAGGGCTGTAATTCACTCTGGGCAAATTTTCATCAGTGAGTAGCAATGAACCAGCAGCTGCTCAGATAGAGGATAAGAAATAGCTGTGTAGTATTGAATGGGTGTGGTTATGCTACACAGCCTGTGGAAGTGGGGAAGCTGAGCTTGTGTACAATCATAAGAAAGACCAGTTGATCAGTTCCAGGAATGCCCCAGAGCTAGAAATTTAAATGTAAGACAGCCTGTGAATCAAGTATTAGGCTTTTAAATGCATGGGAAGGAGAACTCAATGCAAAAAACATATAAACACAATAATTCTTACTGCAGGGACTCATTGAGATATGTGTATTGATTTTTCATGCACAAAGACTTCTATCATCTTTAAATGGACACAGTCATCACTTTTGAGCTCCCTAAACTAAGCTATGGCGCTCAAAGGTGACTTAGGGAGTGAATAGGAAATCCAAGGAGTAGTGTTTCATACTTACCATTCCAGCGCTGTTTCCCCATGACATTGGTACACATCAATAGGTAACACCGCCAATCCTTTGACATGTGTGAAACAAGCTCCGGTGGATAGCAATTTCAGAGAAGTAAAGCCATGAAAATTGCCTCACATCCGCTGGTAAAATGCACGTTGACAAGCATGTCGGAGGATTGGCAAGTGTTTTACCATTGTTTGCAGCGTGCACCTAGCATGCTGTGTGATGTTTTTTCCAGCCCCATTGAAAACAACGGGTGGGGCGTTTTGAGGGAACGCCCAAAGATCGCCATGGTTTTTCCTTGCACTGCGATGCAATGCGGGATAAAAAAATCGCTCATGTATATGACCCCCTTCAAAAAAATGGGGCTCTAATTGGTGCAAGATTTGTGCATCTCGCAACTCTGCGATTGAAGCTCAGGGATCTTGAAAGCCCCCCTCGATGAGATTGCAGGTTGCTGTTCAGTTGCCATGGCAGCCGAGGGCCTTCTGAAAGCCCCCAGGGCTGCCATTGCAGATTTCCTATGAAACCATGCCTGTGGCGTGGCTTGATAAATTGCTTTTCAGATCACGGTATAATGTAATACTATGAAATTAAATCATACTACAGGAGCGATCAAACAGTTGCAAGTTCTTGTCCTCTACGGGGATTAAAATAATGTAAAAGTCAGTTTTTAAAAGTTTTCTTTATTTAAAAAAAAAAAAAAAGGGTAATAAAAGTAAAAAAAAATGTGCTCTTTTAATCTCCCCATCTCCAAGAAAAAAAATTAATAAAAAGTGATCAAATTTTTACCAATACAAACTACTGAACATCTCGCAAACAGCGAGTCCTCACACAGCTTTCTCGACAGAAAAAAAGCATTTTGGCTGTCAGAAAGTGGCGGCAGAAAATATTTTTTTTTTCCAAAGATATTTTATTTTTTAAAAGTAATACAGCAAAAAAAAAACAAAAAAACACCTATATAAGTTTGGTATCAAATTAATCGTACTGACCATATAATAACGTCATCATGTCATTTTTGCTGCAGTGCATACCCATGGAAACAAGATGCACCCAAAGCTTCCGGAATTGAGCTTTTTTTACCATAGAATTTTTTAAAAGTTTTTCAGTACATTAAATAGTACCATTGAAAAATACAACTCGCCCCGCAATAAAAATGCCCTCAGACAGCAACGCTAATGGATAAATAACAAAATTATGATTTTTTTTTTTTTTGAAGTGAGGAGGGTTAACTGAAAATGAAAAAAAAAAAGGTCTGCATCCTTAAAGGGGTTGTCCCGTGAAACAAAGTGGGGTTATACACTTCTGTATGGCCATATTAATGCACTTTGTAATGTACATTGTGCATTAATTATGAGCCATACAGAAGTTATCAGAAGTTATTCACTTACCTGCTCCGTCGCTAGCGTCCTCGTTTCCATGGTGCCGTCTAATTTTCAGCGTCTAATCGCCGGATTAGACGCGCTTGCGCAGTCCGGTCTTCTTATTTTGTGAATGGGGCCGCTCGTGCCGGAGAGCGGCTCCTCGTAGCTCCGCCCCGTCACGTGCCGATTCCAGCCAATCAGGAGGCTGGAACCGGCAATGGACCGCACAGAAGACCTGCGGTCCACCGAGGGTGAAGATCCCGGCGGCCATCTTCACCAGGTAAGTAAGAAGTCACCGGAGCGCGGGGATTCAGGTAAGCACTATCCGGTTTTCTTTTTTAACCCCTGCATCGGGTTTGTCTCGCGCCGAACGGGGGGGCTGTTGAAAAAAAAAAAAAACGTTTCGGCACGGGACAACCCCTTTAAGGGGTTAACAAGGGTAGTAGTATTGGTAAAATGTTTGCAATAACAATAGCAATATTAATAGCAATAGTATAATATTAATAATAATAATAGTAATAATCGTAATGGTGATATATTAGTAATAACAAGGATCCTAACTAGAGATGAGCGAACGCGTTCGTCCGAGCTTGATATTCGTGCGAATATTAGGGTGTTCGGGATGTTCGTTATTCGTGACGAACACCATGCGGTGTTCTGGTTACTTTCACTTCCTTCCCTGAGACGTTAGCGCGCTTTTCTGGCCAATTGAAAGACAGGGAAGGCATTACAACTTCCCCCTGCAACGTTTAAGCCCTATACCACCCCCCTGCTGTGAGTGGCTGGCGAGATCAGGTGTTCGCCTAATATAAAAGTCGGCCCCTCCCGCGGCTCGCCTCAGATGCGGTGTGAGTTAGATGAGGGACAGTGCTGTTTATACCGGAGCTGCTGTAGGGAAAGAATTGGTAGTTAGTGTAGGCTTCAAGACCCCCCAAAGGTCCTTATTAGGGCCACTGATAGCTGTGTGTTGGCTGCTGTTAGCAGTGGGATTTTTTTATTTTTCTCAAAATCGCCTCTGCAGACCGTTGCACCTGGCATTAGGGACAGAAGTGCTGCATAGGCAGGGAGAGTGTTAGGAGTGAGTGTAGCCTTCAAGAACCTCAACGGTCCTTTCTAGGGCCATATTTATCCGTGTGCAGTACTGTCCAGGCTGCTGTTGGCTGTGCTGCATTTTTTTTGGGCTTCTCAAAATCGCCTCTGCAGAGCATTCCACCCTCCATTGATACTGCAGGGAAAGAATTGTATAGGCAGGGCCACAACACAGTTATTATTCATAGAATATACGCAGTGCTGCCTGTTGGTGGGAAAAAACTGAAAAGAAATCTATTTGTCCAGCCTGTGTCCGTCCTTACGGGCGGTGGAGACGTGTGAGCTGCGTGAAAAACATTGCTAAATCATACGCACCCAGCTACGCTTTACTGCTGGCTTCGCCATTTGCTTTCCTTAATTGGGAAAAAAAATACCTGCTCTGCCACAGTTAATAACTCTGCTACCCTCACGTTCTGTGACACATAAGCAGGGACACAGCGCAGTTATTAAACTTCTCAGGTTCATTGAATATACGCAGTGCTGCCTGTTGGTGGGAAAAAACTGAAAAGAAATCTATTTGTCCAGCCTGTGTCCGTCCTTACGCCTGTGGAGACGTGTGAGCTGCGTGAAAAACATTGCTAAATCATACGCAGCCAGCTACGCTTTACTGCTGGGTTCGCCATTTGCTTTCCTTAATTGGGAAAAAAAATACCTGCTCTGCCACAGTTAATAACTCTGCTACCCTCACGTTCTGTGACACATAAGCAGGGACACAGCGCAGTTATTAAACTTCTCAGGTTCATTGAATATACGCAGTGCTGCCTGTTGGTGGGAAAAAACTGAAAAGAAATCTATTTGTCCAGCCTGTGTCCGTCCTAAGGGCGGTGGACACGTGTGAGCTGCGTGAAAAACATTGCTAAATCATACGCAGCCAGCTACGCTTTACTGCCGGCTTCGCCATTTGCTTTCCTTAATTGGGAAAAAAAATACCTGCTCTCCAAGAGTTATAATAACTCTGCTACCCTCACGTTCTGTGACACATAAGCAGGGACACAGCACAGTTATTAAACTTCTCAGGTTCATTGAATATACGCAGTGCTGCCTGTTGGTGGGAAAAAACTGAAAAGAAATCTATTTGTCCAGCCTGTGTCCGTCCTTACGCCTGTGGAGACGTGTGAGCTGCGTGAAAAACATTGCTAAATCATACGCACCCAGCTACGCTTTACTGCTGGCTTCGCCATTTGCTTTCCTTAATTGGGAAAAAAAAATACCTGCTCTGCCACAGTTAATAACTCTGCTACCCTCACGTTCTGTGACACATAAGCAGGGACACAGCACAGTTATTAAACTTCTCAGGTTCATTGAATATACGCAGTGCTGCCTGTTGGTGGGAAAAAACTGAAAAGAAATCTATTTGTCCAGCCTGTGTCCGTCCTTACGCCTGTGGAGACGTGTGAGCTGCGTGAAAAACATTGCTAAATCATACGCACCCAGCTACGCTTTACTGCTGGCTTCGCCATTTGCTTTCCTTAATTGGGAAAAAAAAATACCTGCTCTGCCACAGTTAATAACTCTGCTACCCTCACGTTCTGTGACACATAAGCAGGGACACAGCACAGTTATTAAACTTAGATAATTCATTCACTAGAGGCAGTGGGGCCTTTCGTTTTCCAAAAAGGGCAAAAATTATATTTGGCCTGCAGTCTTGCGCCAATTTATTTCCTGCCTGGGAAATCTAATCACTGGTAATACAGCATGCTGAGGGGTAGGGGTAAGCCTAGAGGACGTGGACGTGGACGTGGCCGAGGACGCGGAGGGCCAAGTGAGGGTGTGGGCACAGGCCAAGCTCCTGATCCAGGTGTGTCGCAGCTGTCTGCTGCGCGATTAGGAGAGAGGCACGTTTCTGGCGTCCCCACATTCATCGCCCAATTAATGGGTCCACGCGGGAGACGGTTATTAGAAAATGAGCAGTGTGAGCAGGTCCTGTCCTGGATGGCAGAAAGTGCTTCGAGCAACCTATCGTCTACCCGCAGTTCTGCGCCGTCCACTGCTGCCAATCCGAATCCTCTGTCTGCTGCTCCTCCTTCCTCCCAGCCTCCTCACTCCACTACAATGACACCTGCTCAGGAGCGGGAACACTCCCAGGAACTGTTCTCGGGCCCCTGCTTAGATTGGGCAGCAGCGGTTCCTCTCCCACCAGAGGAGTTTATCGTCACTGATGCCCAACCATTCGAAAGTTCCCGGGGTCGGGGGGAAGAGGCTGGGGACTTCCGCCAACTGTCTCAACAACTTTCTGTGGGTGAGGAGGACGATGACGATCAGACACAGTTGTCTTGCAGTGAGGTAGTAGTAAGGGCAGTACGTCCCAGGGAGCAGCGCACAGAGGATTCGGAGGAAGAGCAGCAGGACGATGAGGTGACTGACCCCACCTGGTGTGCAACGCTTACTCAGGAGGACAGGTCTTCAGAGGGGGAGTCAAGGGCATCAGCAGGGCAGGTTGCAAGAGGCAGTGCGGTGGCCAGGGCCAGGGGTAGAGGCAGGGCCAGACCGAATAATCCACCAAGTGTTTCCCAAAGCGCCCCCTCGCGCCATGCCACCCTGCGGAGGCCGAGGTGCTCTAAGGTCTGGCAGTTTTTCACAGAGACGCCTGACGACCGACGAACAGTGGTGTGCAACCTTTGTCGCGCAAAGCTCAGCCGGGGAGCCAACACCAACAGCCTCACCACCACCACCATGCGCAGACATATGATGGCCAAGCACCCCGCAAGGTGGGACAAAGGCCGTTCACCGCCTCCGGTTTGCACCCCTGCCTCTCCCCCTGTGCCCCAACCTGCCACTGAGATGCAACCCCCCTCTCAGGACACAGGCACTACCGCCTCATGGCCTGCACCCACACCCTCATCTCCGCTGTCCTCGGCCCCATCCAGCAGTGTAGTTCAGCGCACCGTTCAGCCGTCGCTTGCGCAAGTGTTCGAGCGCAAGCGCAAGTACGCCGCCACGCACCCGCACGCTCAAACGTTAACCGTCCGCATCGCAAAATTCATCAGCCTTGAGATGCTGCCGTATAGGGTTGTGGAAACGGAGTCCTTCAAAAGTATCATGGAGGCGGCGGCCCCGCGCTACTCAGTTCCCAGTCGCCACTACTTTTCCCGATGTGCCGTCCCAGCCCTGCACGACCACGTCTCCCGCAACATTGTGCGCGCCCTCACCAACGCGGTTACTGCCACGGTCCACTTAACTACAGACACGTGGACAAGCACAGGCGGGCAGGGCCACTACATCTCCCTGACGGCACATTGGGTGAATTTAGTGGAGGCTGGGACAGAGTCAGAGCCTGGGACCGCTCACGTCCTACCCACCCCCAGAATTGCGGGCCCCAGCTCGGTGCTGGTATCTGCGGAGGTGTATGCTTCCTCCACTAAAGCACCCTCCTCCTCCTCCTCCTCCTCTGTCTCACAATCAAGATGTGTTAGCAGCAGCATGTCGCCAGCAGTCGGTGTCGCGCGGTGTGGCAGCACAGCGGTGGGCAAGCGTCAGCAGGCCGTGCTGAAACTACTCAGCTTAGGCGATAAGAGGCACACGGCCCACGAACTGCTGCAGGGTCTGACACAGCAGACCGACCGCTGGCTTGCGCCGCTGAGCCTCCAACCGGGCATGGTCGTGTGTGACAACGGCCGTAACCTGGTGGCGGCTCTGCAGCTCGGCAGCCTCACGCACGTGCCATGCCTGGCCCACGTCTTTAATTTGGTGGTTCAGCGGTTTCTGAAAAGCTACCCACGCTTGTCAGACCTGCTCGTAAAGGCGCGCCGGCTCTGCGCACATTTCCGCAAGTCCCACACGGACGCTGCCACCCTGCGCACCCTGCAACATCACTTTAAGCTGCCAGTGCACCGACTGCTGTGCGACGTGCCCACACGGTGGAACTCTACGCTCCACATGTTGGCCAGGCTCTATGAACAGCGTAGAGCTATAGTCGAATACCAACTCCAACATGGGCGGCGCAGTGGGAGTCAGCCTCCTCAATTCCTTTCAGAAGAGTGGGCCTGGTTGGCAGACATCTGCCATGTCCTTGGTAATTTTGAGGAGTCTACCCAGGTGGTGAGCGGCGATGCTACAATCATTAGCGTCACCATTCCTCTGCTATGCATCTTGAGAAATTCCCTGCAAACCATAAAGGCAGCTGCTTTGCGCTCGGAAACGGGGGCGGGGGAAGACAGTATGCCGCTGGATAGTCAGGGCACCCTCCTGTCTATTTCTCAGCGCGTACAGGAGGAGGAGGAGGAGCATGAGGAGGATGAGGAGGAGGGGGAAGAGACAGCTTGGCCCGCTGCTGACGGTACACCGGCTGATTGCCTGTCATCCTTTCAGCGTGTATGGCCTGAGGAGGAGGAGGAGGAGGAGGATCCTGAAAGTGATCTTCCTAGTGAAGACAGCCATGTGTTGCGTACAGGTACCCTGGCACACATGGCTGACTTCATGTTAGGATGCCTTTCTCGTGACCCTCGCGTTGCACGCATTCTGGCCACTACGGATTACTGGGTGTACACACTGCTCGATCCACGGTATAAGGAGAACCTGCCCACTCTGATTCCCGAAGAGGAAAGGGGTTCGAGAGTGTTGCTATACCACAGGACCCTTGCGGACAAGCTGATGGTAAAATTCCCAGCCGACAGCGCTAGTGGCAGAAGGCGCAGTTCCGAGGGCCATGTTGCAGGGGATGTGCGTAGATCGAGCAGCATGTACATCCCAGGCAGTGCAACAGTCTTTAAGGGCCTGGCCAGCTTTATGGCTCCCCACCAAGACTGTGTCACCGCTCCCCAGTCACGGCTGAGTCGGCGGGAGCACTGCAAAAGGATGGTGAGGGAGTACGTAGCGGATCGCACGACCATCCTTGGTGACGCCTCTGCCCCCTACAACTACTGGGTGTCGAAGCTGGACACGTGGCCTGAACTAGCCCTGTATGCCCTTGAGGTGCTTGCTTGTCCTGCGGCTAGCGTGTTGTCGGAGAGGGTGTTTAGTGCGGCTGGGGGAATCATCACCGATAAGCGTAGCCGCTTGTCAACCGACAGTGCCGACAGGCTAACACTCATCAAGATGAACAAAGGCTGGATTTCGCCAGACTTCTGTTCTCCACCAGCGGACAGCAGCGATACGTAAGCAATACGTAGGCTGCACCCGCGGATGGAAGCTACGTTCTCTCTCACCATCCAAAACGGGGACATTTGTGCTTCATCAATCTGTGTCTAATATTCCTCCTCCTCCTCCTCCTGCTCCTCCTCCTGAAACCTCACGTAATCACGCTGAACGGGCAATTTTTCTTAGGGCCACAAGGCTCACTCAAATAATTTTTCAGAACAATTTTTATAAGTTTCAATTAGCTTAAAAGCGTTGGAACTTTAACTTGAACCAATTTTTCGTTACACTGGGCTGCCTCCAGGCCTAGTTACCACTTAAGCCACATTAACCAAAGCGATTCACCTGCCATCTTGGTTGGGCATGGCCAATTTTTACTGAGGTACATTAGTACTGTTGGTACACCAATTTTTTGGGGCCCTCACCTACAGTGTAATCATAGTAATTTCTATGTTCTTCGCCTGCACTCATGGTACAGAAAGGTGTGTGGGGTTGGCCTACAGTTTAGCTACATAAATGTCACTTGTGCCTTGGCTATACTAAGGCTACTGAAATGGAACGAAGACTGCGCTCCCGCTATACTGCTGCTTCAGAATTGTTACTGGGGCCTGTCTTGAGTGCTACTATTGCTTACATGGAACGAAGACTGCGCTCCCGCTATACTGCTGCTTCAGAATTGTTACTGGGGCCTGTCTTGAGTGCTACTATTGCTTACATGGAACGAAGACTGCGCTCCCGCTATACTGCTGCTTCAGAATTGTTACTGGGGCCTGTCTTGAGTGCTACTATTGCTTACATGGAACGAAGACTGCGCTCCCGCTATACTGCTGCTTCAGAATTGTTACTGGGGCCTGTCTTGAGTGCTACTATTGCTTACATGGAACGAAGACTGCGCTCCCGCTATACTGCTGCTTCAGAATTGTTACTGGGGCCTGTCTTGAGTGCTACTATTGCTTACATGGAACGGACACGTGGAGAGGACACGTAGTGCCTCAAAAACATCCCCCTCCTCCTCCAACAGGGAAAACATTGTTGGCAAATGCCTTTGCATTGGTTCGTCTGGCGGCAGTCCAAGAATTTCACCTTTACCGACACTACAAGAGAGCCCCCCCACCATCCCCCCGCCACGGCCCACTTAATCCTGGCCACATTCCGAAAACCAACAAAATACAACCATGGTACTAGGTCCGCAGTCACCACCACATTACCACCAACGCGGTTACTGTTAAGGTGCATATAACCACGGACACGTGGAGAGGACACGTAGTGCCTCAAAAACATCCCCCTCCTCCTCCAACAGGGAAAACATTGTTGGCAAATGCCTTTGCATTGGTTCGTCTGGCGGCAGTCCAAGAATTTCACCTTTACCGACACTACAAGAGAGCCCCCCCACCATCCCCCCGCCACGGCCCACTTAATCCTGGCCACATTCCGAAAACCAACAAAATACAACCGTGGTACTAGGTCCGCAGTCACCACCACATTACCACCAACGCGGTTACTGTTAAGGTGCATATAACCACGGACACGTGGAGAGGACACGTAGTGCCTCAAAAACATCCCCCTCCTCCTCCAACAGGGAAAACATTGTTGGCAAATGCCTTTGCATTGGTTCGTCTGGCGGCAGTCCAAGAATTTCACCTTTACCGACACTACAAGAGAGCCCCCCCACCATCCCCCCGCCACGGCCCACTTAATCCTGGCCACATTCCGAAAACCAACAAAATACAACCGTGGTACTAGGTCCGCAGTCACCACCACATTACCACCAACGCGGTTACTGTTAAGGTGCATATAACCAGTCTGACTGGGGCATGCAGACACCTTGACAGAATGAATAGTGTGTGGCACATAGGTTCCCCATTGCTATGCCCACGTGTGCAGCTCCTGATGGCGGTGGCACAGGATTGTATTTCTCATTGCTTCTGTACAGCATTGTGGGCTATCGCCCCGCCCCTATTAAAGAGGGTCGCTACCTAGCCGTGCCAACCCTGTGCAGTGTGTGCCTGCGGTCCCTCGTCGTGGCAGACGCACTTCTAAATAGACATGAGGGTGGTGTGGCATGAGGGCAGCTGAAGGCTGCGCAGGGACAGTTTGCTGTGCGCTGTGGGGGGGAGGGGGTGCGGTTGGGCAGCATATAACTCAGGAGAAGTGGCAGTGGAGTGTCATGCAGGCAGTGATTGTGCTTTGTTGGAGGTAGTGTGGTGCTTAGCAAAGGTATGCCATGCTAATGAGCGCTTTTCAGAAGTAAAAGTTGTTGGGAGGGGGGGGGGCCCACTCTTGCCGGTATTGTGGCTTAATAGTGGGACCTGTGAACTTAGGATGCAGCCCAACATGTAGCCCCTCGCCTGCCCTATCCGTCACTGTGTCATTCCCATCACTTTCCTGAATTGCCCAGATTTTCACACATGAAAACCTTAGCGAGCATCGGCGAAATACAAAAATGTTCTGGTCGCCCATTGACTTCAATGGGGTTCGTTGTTCGAAACGAACCCTCGAGCATCACGGGAAGTTCGTTACGAATAACGAACACCCGAACATTTTGGTGTTCGCTCATCTCTAATCCTAACCATAACAGTGGTAATACAATAGTATAATAGTATAATAGTAAGTATATTAATAATAATAGTAATACGATAACACAAACATCCAATGCAATAATGGAAACCTTACTGATTTTGTTTTCTCGAGTAAGACTGGAATTAAACAATACATTCCCAGACCCCGCCGCTACACTAGACCTTTCATTCCGATGTTTCCCCTGAGCATATTTCCTTCCCTTTTCCCCTTTTCTAAATGCTTTAAAAAAGTCTAGCTCCTGTTTAACCCCGTGCCCTCAACGCACTATTCCGCGGCCTGTCATTCATTTCTGGTTCTGGTACCTTATTTGTATTCCTTACTGCACCCCATGGATTCCTTGTTGTTGAAACCTTGGCTAGTTGTGAACTTTGGATTTCTCTTTTAACTTTAAAACACAGGCTGCTCTTGCCCCATCTGACCTTGACACAGCATGACTTCACACGGTGCATTGTACTATACATATTTACTCAGAGAGTTCTGTCTTTTTTAACTTTTTTTCATATTTTCCTTATGCTATGTATCTTTTGTAAAAATACATTTTGTTACCTTACAACTAGACTGATATCTATCCATCTATCTATCTCATATCTATGTATCTATCTATCTCATATCTATCTATCTCCTATCTATCTTCTATCTATCTATCTATCTATCTATCTATCTATCTATCTATCTATCTCCTATCTATCTATCTCATATCTATCTATCTATCTATCTATCTATCTATCTATCTATCTATCTATCTCATATCTATCTATCTCCTATCTATCTTCTATCTATCTATCTATCTATCTATCTATCTCCTATCTATCTCATATCTATCTATCTAAATATCTATCTATCTATCTCATATCTATCTATCTCATATCTATCTATCTATCTATCATCTATCTATCTATCTATCTATCTATCTATCTATCTCCTATCTATCTATCTCCTATCTATCTATCTATCTATCTATCTATCTAATATCTATCTATCTATCTATCATCTATCTATGTATCTCATATCTATCTATCTATCTATCTATCTCCTATCTATCTATCTATCTCCTATCTATCTTCTATCTATCTATCTCCTATCTATCTATCTATCTATCTATCTATCTATCTATCTATCTATCTATCTATCTATCTCATATCTATCAATCTATCTATCTATCTCCTATCTATCTATCTATCTATCTATCTGTCTATCTATCTCATATCTATCAATCTATCTATCTATCCCATATCTATCTATCTACCTATCTATCTATCTATCTATCTATCTATCTATGTATCTCATATCTATCTATCTCATATCTATCTATCTCACATTATCTATCTATCTATCTATCTATCTATCTATCTATCTATCTATCTATCTATCTATCTATCTATCTATCCCATATCTATCTATCTATCTATCTCCTATCTATCTATCTATCTATCTATCTCCTATCTATCTATCTATCTAATATCTATCTATCTATCTATCTATCTATCATCTATCTATGTATCTCATATCTATCTATCTATCTATCTATCTCCTATCTATCTATCTATCTATCTCCTATCTATCTATCTATCTATCTATCTATCTATCTATCTATCTATCTCATATCTATCAATCTATCTATCTATCTCCTATCTATCTATCTATCTATCTCATATCTATCAATCTATCTATCTATCTATCCCATATCTATCTATCTATCTATCTATCTATCTATCTATGTATCTCATATCTATCTATCTATCTATCTATCTATCTCATATCTATCTATCTATCTATCTCATATCTATCTTTCTATCTATCGATCTCACATTATCTATCTATATCCTATCTATCTACCTCCTATCTATCTATCTATCTATCTATCTATCTATCTATCTATCCATCAGTCTCATATCTATCTAGCTATCCATTCCATCACTGGGCCCCCTATCTCCATGGGTCCCATGGTAGTTGTATGGTCTTGCCTCAGTGGTATGTACAACCTTGTGCAACTATAGCCAGCTTGACATCCGACGATCTAAATGATAAAGTACTGAGCGAGGGTCATGTATTGGACCCTCACGGTGGGCTTCCTGTAATACAGTACCCATTTTTAAAATTTCTTTCCAAACATTTAAGTCTTTCAGTTACTGATAATGATTAGCTCTTGAAAGAAATTACCACCAGCTTTGTGCACACTAAGAAGTAATTCATTCTGAAACAGGAGCACACCCCTCCCCTAATTAAAAATGAATAAAAAAAAGATTTGACCAAAAATTCTCAAAGCTGGGGGTCTGAGTCTGAGTTCCAGTTGACATATTTTGTGATTAAAGGAAAACTAATCCAAAATTATGTACAAGTTAGTTTATTAGAAACACGTGTTCTGGGCTCTTTTAACCTTTGGGATTTTTTATATGTATTCCCTTTTTAGATTTTTTTAGCCACTTATATATACAATTATTAGCATTTTCTCTTTATTGATACAGCAGGATACCTGTAAGTATAGCTGTCCTAGAAGCTACAGAAAATCAATAAACTTCTCTAAATAGCGTGATCCGATACATGTAAGCTCAGTACTTGGTTTTTAGTTATTAGTTGTATATCACGGGACACTAGTATGATGAGATGGCTAATTACTTATCGTTAGTAACTTTCGGCTTCATTAGGTTAGATATTCTCCGGCGCAGTTAATATTTCATACCCATGAGTATTCATATGAAAGTGATTTAGTGTAGTAGCATTTTAATACACAATACATTTGGAGAACCATCATGGGAGCGCACAGTATTTTACTTTTGGCTTTTCATCTTCATGTATTTAAGGGAATTTGTCACCTGAGCTCTTTGGAGGGGTTCTCCAACACCTGAAAACCCCCAGAGTTAGCTGCATATGGCCAAAAATAATATGCAAAGAGAATAATGTTCCCCCATAGCTGGGTAGGGTTCATCAGGTGTAGCAAACCAAGAGTGTCCCAAATCTTTTCTGTTAGTAGTTACACATTACAGAATGCTCTCCATCGAAAACCAAAGAATGGAAGGTCATTTGAGAAGTCATCACCACTCCAAGAATCACAGACACAAGTACCAATCTTCTAAGCTGATAGCTTGCTCACAATTAGACCCGTCTGCTTCCAAGTAAAGAACCTCCTTCTTCTTCTTTCCTCCAGACATAGAGGGCATCCCTTTGTTACAGCTCTTGGTATAAAGAAATGAAGGGAGAGATCTCTATATTGGCCTTGATATACCTAGACATAGTCATTAAGTCGCC
Organism: Eleutherodactylus coqui; assembly: GCF_035609145.1. Taxonomy (NCBI): domain Eukaryota; kingdom Metazoa; phylum Chordata; class Amphibia; order Anura; family Eleutherodactylidae; genus Eleutherodactylus; species Eleutherodactylus coqui. The sequence continues at coordinate 305,161,183 of NC_089839.1, forward strand.
CCTCAGCTATTTTTTTTCTGAACTTAATAACTCCAAATTGGATAACCTCTCTGGGAATTGTATACCACTCATTGCATTGCAAAGGCCCCGTGTAGCGCAGAGTGTTAAGACAGCAGTAATTCAGTCCTAAGCTCTCGCTCATGACTTGAAGGTTGCAGGTTCAATCCCCATGAGGTTCTGGTAGCTGGCCTAAGGTTGCCTTCCATCCTTCCAAGGTTGGTAAAATGAGTACCCAGCTTGCCAGGGGGTAAAATATGACTGGGGAAGGCAATGGCAAGCCACCACGCAAAAACAGTCTGCCAAGAAAACGTCACAATGTGACGTCACCTGAAGAGTCGGTCATCCCTTGGTGCTTGCACCAGGGGACTTTACCTTGACCATTGCATTTATTACTTTTGCTGTTTGTCTTTGCACCCACTCAAGCTTCGATATGTCTTTATTGTGAACCAGTGCTCAAAAATGTGCACAGTATTGCATGTGTGACCCCTTTAGGCTATCAGAGCCTGCATACAACTATTAATTCTTATAGCTACTCCTATGGCCGGTAGTCAGCCAAAACATAAAGTAGAATAGGTCAATCAACAGCTAATTGAACATTATACAAAGGTTCTTCTCTTTTTTCTGCTTTGAGGTTATTTCTCTGATGCTTGGGGATATTTGTAATTGGATCGGCATTGGATACTGGGGATATAGCCGTGCAACCTATTGCCAAGTTGAAATTTTCCTTTTTAGCAAAATTTTAGAGCTGAAAGAGTAGAATAGAACAAAACAATGAAAAGACAATCATTATAATTTCTAGGCCCCTTAGATCTCCTATTCCCTGACATCGTGACTTATCGTTAGGTATCCTGAAGAGTAAACTTAACCTAGAAACTAGAGTTAAGCGAACTGAACTAGTAGAAACCTGTTTCGGGTTGATCTTTGTTAAAGGTTGGTCAACACCTAGTCCCCATCAGTAACACCATGTCAATCCCTGAACATTATGCAAGTGCCTCCAGAGCACATTCAAAAAGTTTTTTAAACTTTGGAGTTCTTGATATGAGTCATTATTAGAGATGAGCGAGCACCAAAATGCTCGGGTGCTCGTTACTCGAGTCGAACTTTCAGTGATGCTCGAGAGTTCGTTTTGAGTAACGAACCCCATTGAAGTCAATGGGCGACCCGAGCATTTTTGTATATCGCCGATGCTCGCTAAGGTTTTCATTTGTGAAAATCTGCAAAACACAAGAAAGTGATGGAAACGACAGAGAAACGGATAGGGCAGGCGAGGAGCTACATTTTGGGCTGTATCTCAAGTTTCCAGGTCCCACTATTAAGCCACAATAGCGGCAAGAGTGAGATCCCCCCCCCCCCCACTGTCAGCGTAAAGATCGTTCTCCTCTGCCACAGCTGTAACAGCTGTGGCAGAGAAGAACGATGTTAGCCCATTGAATTCAATGGAGCCGGCAATACAGCCGGCTCTATTGAAAGCAATGGGATGCCGGCGTACGCGGGATGAATTGTCGGGAAGGGCTTAAATATATAAGCTCTTTCCTACAATTCATCCAGAAATGTGTAAAAATAAAAAATATATATATACTCACCTGGTCCCGGCAGACGGAGTTCAGCACGGCAGGCTGCAGTTCTCCTGAACTGCTCTGAACAGCTGTGAGTAGTATTCAGCAGCCAGGGATTTAAAATCCCCGCCTGCTGAATGAGATGCCTCTGATTGGTCACAGCCTGACCAATCAGAGGCATCCCTCACTCACACCCATTCATGAATTCATGAATGGGTGAGTGAGGGCTGCCTCTGATTGGCTTAGCGCAGGGACAGCTGAGAAACCTACTATTGATGATTTAACTGGAGCATAAACCATCAATATTTTAAAACAGGGAAACCCCCTTTAAGAGTTTTTTTCCTAGAAAGTCCCTATGCAAAATGTTTATATGAAACTTCAACAATGTATTCAGAGAAACATGAGGTGTCAGTATCAGCATTCAGAAGAGATAAGGAATACGATTTTTTCAGATCTATAAAGCATGAGCATTAATAAGTGTTACAATTAAGTATCTAAAACGCTACTAAATAGGTGCTGACGGAGTATTGTGAGTGGAACAAGTAATGAGAGTAGTGTGGAAGATGCGGGTTAATCTAGCATATGCCTCTTCCCACACTTCTGTAACGAGACAGCAGGTTTTACTGGTGGAAACAGCAGGACAGGAGTGCTTTACAAGTCTAAATCTGGTTAGTTTATAAATTGCTTAATTCTGTCAGTAGTCAATCATCTGGCAGTCATTTCACGTAGCGGCAATGTGATTATCATTTTTGACAGCCACACTTCACAGTTTATTTCATTCTTTTCTTCTTCAAAACCAAGGGTGTGCCCACCACTGGGGCAGTTGTTACAAAGTATCTGGAGGGGGTGTCCACCACTGGGGCAGTTGCTACAAAGTATCTGGAGGGGGTGTCCACCACTGGGGCAGTTGTTACAAAGTATCTGGAGGGGGTGCCCACCACTGGGGCAGTTGTTACAAAGTATCTGGAGAGGGTGCCCACCACTGGGGCAGTTGTTACAAAGTATCTGGAGGGGGTGCCCACCACTGGGGCAGTTGTTACAAGTATCTGGAGGGGGTGTCCACCACTGGGGCAGTTGCTACAAAGTATCTGGAGAGGGTGCCCACCACTGGAGCAGTTGCTACAAAGTATCTGGAGGGGGTGCCCACCACTGGGGCAGTTGTTACAAGTATCTGGAGGGGGTGTCCACCACTGGGGCAGTTGCTACAAAGTATCTGGAGAGGGTTAGCAACAGAGGAACTTTCGTGTACACTGGAAATGTAATGATACCAAGTAACGACACCATAATGCCTATTTGTACAATGAAAGTGGGCCCTACTCTCCTGTAATAGAAACGGCTTGAAATTGACCATTACAAGAAGTGGATCCAATTTGATTTTGAATATGGGGTCTTCCCAAAACCCATTGACAAAAATCCTGGTCCACTTTCACACAATCCTAATCAGGATATATTTTAAGGGCTCTTTCACAAGAGTGTACGCATTTTTGAGTTCCCTTGTTCGCGCCATAAATTTGCATGAATGGGCAATTTTCCGTGATCAAGTTCCATTCTATTCACATGACCGCGTGCCATGCTTTTAGCGCTCGCTCGGCATAAATCCTCTGAATGACTTCCAATGCTTATAAAGAGGCACCTGTAAGCTTTGTCGCAGCGTTGGATGCTGATAAAATGCCTCAATTTTCCTTTGTTTTCCAGCTCCCATAGGAGTCTATGGGAGCCACCACCGTATATCGGGCAAAAGATAGAACAAGAACTTTTAAAAATCTTTTTACCCACCGTATATTCGCCGTCTCGTATTTCGATTGCATATGTTCCATTTTTTACAGTGCAATGTTCTACCGGGCTGTATATTCGCCCATGTGAACATCTAACAGAATGGTATTTAACAAAAAGAAATGCAAAGTCCTACATCTGGGCAAGAAAAATGAAGAAAGCACATACCGAATGGGAGGAATTGGGCTAAGCAGCAGCACATGTGAAAAAGACTTGGGTATACTAATAGATCATAGACTGAACAATTGGTGCAATGTAAATTGTGCCAGATTTACAAGTCTATGTGCAAGTTTTGTAAATTTGTCCCAATTTAAAACTGTCCAGTTCTAAAAAGGATTGGTGCAATATATGTCAATATTCATAGATAAGGGCCAATGTTTTTGCACTATGCAATTATGTAAGTTTTGCCCCCTGGAGTCTCACTTTCTGTTCTTCTTAGGCCCAATGGTGCTGGAACTAGTAATCTGCTGTTATAGATCACCTGTGCTGAGGAACGATGATTTCTGCATTCGGACATCTTAGTTGAAGCACCAGCAATGTTTTGACTGTAATTTGCTTGACTCCGCAGCACCTGTTCATCAGAACGATTCTTGACATCCTCCTCTGACCCCAACAAGTTATTTCTGTAACCAGGATCCTCTTCCACTGTGGTAGGATCACACCAATACATGACAAAACCCCATGCAGCTGGCAGTGAAATCCTGGCCCGGCAAGTCTAACACCGATGACCGGCCTCGTTGGAAGTCGCTCCGATCGCTGGATTTTCCCATCTAATGTGGATTCACACCAAAACTGATCCACGGAAAACCTGTCACGTGATTTTATGCTCTGGGGTCACGGGGGGAATTTCCATACAGGGAAGCGCCAATGATGAGAGTGCTGAGAGCTAATAACTGGGGGCTCTAATAAAGAAGCCATTCACTGTATATATCCACTGAACACTGTAGATGTAGCCATGCTGTGCCCATAATATAACATGATGATGTTTGGCAGATCCGTTGCAACACAAAAGCAACACAAATGGATGAACTCTGAGACTCTGGATGATGAACCGTTTTACAATAATTAGGTAAGTTGGTAACGGTATGCACGGCTGGTCTTAATTATTTACTTACGTGTAAATTAGATCATTGTGTTACATTTGCAGGTCTGTGACATTTATATACAAGCCGTAGCTCTGACAAGGTGCTAAGAATAATCCCACAATCTTTTGTCGATCTCCATATGGTTTGGAGCATAGGTCATGTTTCTGGGATATGTGTTGCATTATCTATGTTCTATTAGAAATAGAAGCCCTTGTGGGGACGTCGCTACTTCTAAAACACCTTCATTGTCTTTACTTCTTTGTTAAATGGTGATCTGAAAATTATTTAGTAAGTTCTAGTGAGGAAGAGAAGTATGGAGTAGACTTAGAATTAAAGGAAGTCTGTCACCTGAGGCTTCAGTCACACGGGCGTTTTTTTCGCGCAATTTGCGGATCGCATAATGGATGCGCATCCGCAAATAGCGTGACCGAGGCCGACGATTCGCCGAAAAATCTGCACCTAACAGCCTTTTCAGCAAAAGGGCCTGATCAAACGAGTGCTGCCCGCTATCTTCTGCCACAGCTGTGGCCCATTGAATTCAATGGAGGCGGCAATACAGCCGGCTCCATTGAAAGCAATGGGCTGCCGGCAAGCAGCTCTCACTCACCCAATCAGAGGCAGCTCTCACTCACCCATTCATGAATGGGTGAGTGAGTGCTGCCTCTGATTGGCTGAGGGCTGTGACCAATCAGAGGCAGCCCATTCAGCAGGCGGGGATTTTAAATCCCCGCCTGCTGAATACTACACAGAGCAGTTCAGGAGAACTGCCGGCCGGACGCGGCTGAACTCCGGCTGCAGCAAAAAGGTGAGTATACATAATTTTTTTATTTTTACACATTTTCAGGATGTTTTTCAGAGAAGGGCTTATATTTTAAGCCCATTCCCGAAAATTCATACAGCGCTTGCCGGCAGCCCATTGCTTTCAATGGAGTCGGCTGTATTGCCGGCTCCATTGAATTCAATGGGCGAACATCGTTCTTCTCTGCCACAGCTGTTACAGCTGTGGCAGAGGAAAACGATCTTTAGTATATGTTCTTAATGGGGTCGGTGCTGCTGCCGCCAGCCCCATTGAGCGCATATATAGAACACCGTTTTGCGCAGACCGCAGATAGGCGCATTCTGCGAATCATTGTGACCTATAATTTCTCGCACATCCACATAAAAAACGAACATGTGCCCGCTCCCATTGCGATGCATTTGGTCTATAGATCTGCAGATCGCAAGCGCGTCTGCAAATCGGACCAAAAAACGTCCGTGTGACCGAGGCCTGAATGTTTGATTAGTAAAGCAATATACATTTACATGTGTGGCAACATGGGGAATCCAACCATACCCTTATTTTGTTCTAATCTTGCATCCTTTTTGAGATATCACCCCATAAAGTGTTTGAAAACCATATGCTAAATAGCGGCAGACCATTTAATAGGTAGTCCACCTCTGCCAGCGGTCCGGGCTCTCTTTCTGCCTCTTGAACTAAAAAAAACCTTTACTTGTTGTGTGATGCCTCCAGCTCTGCCCTCTAGAGACAATACACTTGCATTGCATGTTTGTGTGACATTAGTCCATCCTGAGAAGGAGTAACAGTGCATGCACCGCACCGAAAGAAGGGGCGCATGTGCTGTTACATCCTCACGGGCTGTATTAACGTCCAGAGCATGCGCCATCATCAGTGTGGTGTAAGCGCAGTGGAAGTGGAATGCGTGACGTCTTCATCAGGGATTATCCCAAGATAGACCTTTATCATTTATCCACAGGGTAGGTGATAAAAATATGACTAGTTGGGGTCTCACCACTAAAGCCCCCACCAAACCCAAGAATGTGGGTCCCATGTGCCCATCTTATTGTCACTGTGGGCTCACTGCATCCACCCGCAGTGAGGGGGAGATTGAATGGAGCAGAGTTGCGCATGCGCAATGTCACTCAATTAAGTTTGAATGGTGCTGACGAAAATGGCTCAGTACAAGTGAGCCAACAGTGACAATAAAAGAGGACCGGGACACAGGACCCCCATTCTTCGATCATGGGGGTCTCAGCAGTGATGTTCCCACCAATTAGACTTTTATAACCTATCCTATGGATAGATGGTAAAAGTCTATTGTGTTACAGCCGCTTTAAATCAATGTGCCTTTTATATAAATCACAAATATACCAGGTCCTTTAGAATTAGGTATTGTCTTTGTAGCTGTTCTTTAAAGTTCCTGAAGTGGGGACCTAATGTATTACCCATGATTCACTAATTGGGCATCTCAAAGTGAATATTTAAAACCAAATAACCCTAAATAATACTGAGTGGAAATATGGAAATGTTCTTCAAAAGCAATGAGGGTTTATGTGCCCCCATCAATCCGTTAAATCAGTAGTTTCAAACTAAAACTCTGACCCCAGACAAATCAGGGTATAAGACCCCCAGGTCAACTCCTACATCCCCTCACAGTCTTAGAAAGAAAGCAATCAACAGACAAATTACTGTCTATTAGGCTATTAAAATACAACCTTTATTTAATATTTTTAAACCAGAAACACTATTAAACTCTAATGAACCCTATATACTGGCCTTAGATAGTTTACAGAGCATCCGCCCTGAAAAGGACAAACCTGTCCGGAACACAAACCTAACTTTCCCTATTACACCTTATATAAGAGGAGGGCAAGGTTAAATACAGGATTTGGTTAGCAATAATTAAATATAGAACCCATAAAGAAGTAGCATGTCTGTATTACAGTCAAAACAATAACACCAATGGCACTACTATATATAGGTTATCCCAATTGGTGCAAAAATGCTGCATGTTTCACCTTTCAAATTCAACGACTCATCAGGGAAGTGTCATTGGTGTTATTATGGACTGTAATATTAGATATGCTACTCCTCTATGGGTGCTATATTTAAATGTTGCTTACCAAATCCTGTATTTAACTTTGCCCTCTCCCATTATAGGGTGTAATAGAGGAAGTTAGAGTTAGGTTCCAGACAGGTTCACCCTTTTCAGAGCGAATGCTCTGTGAAGTACCTGAGGTTAGTATATAGAATCTATTCGGGTTTCAATATATTAAATAAGGGTAGTTTTAATGGCCTAGCAGACAGTCTTTTGTTTGTGAGATTGTTTACAACTCTGAACACACCATGACAGACGGCAACTTCCAATCTTGAAACTATAAAGCCATAAGTTGGAGACCACTAAATAGGCAGATTTTAGACAATGGGAAGATTCCTCCTTCACCTTCTTCCTTCATCCTGTAAGAGACATCAATCATGGGGCCTGGTGCCTCCTGGAAACAAGAACTGTCTGAAAGTAAGACATTCAGTGGCAAAGTGGCGGCACAAACAGCCTGGAGGTGAATTAATTAATAATTTACATAATTAAACCACAAAGCTCATGAGTTTAATGCCCTAATGGTCGGGGTATGTTAGGGCTTTATTTACTTATTTTTAGCTTTGTGCATTATTAGTCCAAGAAGAGGGAATTAGCGTCTGAGAAGGCAATGCATTACCTCTATGAAACATATAAACAATGAGAAACGCTTCATTATCAGCTGATTTCATTGTGATAATATAGTCAGAGTACAAATTAATAATTTGCATATTATTCGTTTACTTACCACTCTGGGGATTTGAAGAACATTGCCATTTCCAGCTCCTTGTTTCTTTTATTTAGGATTTGTAATGTCTGCAGCTATTGTGAGTTACTACTAATAAAATTAGCAATTAAGCATCACACATTTGTTTTCGCTAGTTGTTCCATTCCTCTTCGGTTAGGTCTACGGATTGCTGAGGCTCATGCTGAGTGTGTGCCAAATTGTGGCTATTATCATTATTATTAGTACTATCAGCGTAATTTTTAAAGGAATTGCCTATTAGGACAACCGTTTTCCATGTGCTCTACTGGGCATATGATCATCATGGACAGGCGTCCTCAGCTCGAAAGACCACTCTATGTTGGAGAGCAGATGCAACACATGGCTCCCTCTTTAGTGCACTGTACACAATAATTTATTACACTAGAAATAAAGCCCATTGTTCAAGAATATGCGCCAGGATTTGCAAAAAGGTTGTTTGTAGAGATGAGCGAGTATACTCGCTAAGGCACAGTACTTGAGCGAGTAGTGCCTTAGCCGAGTATCTCCCCGCTCATCTCTAAAGATTCGGGGGCCGGCGCGGGTGACAGGTGAGTTGCGTCGGGGAGCAGGGGGGAGCGGGGGGGGAGAGAGAGATCTCCCCTCCGTTCCTCCCCGCCCCCCGCCGGCCCCTGAATCTTTAGAGACGAGCGGGGAGATACTCGGCTAAGGCACTGCTCGCTTGAGTAATGTGCCTTAGCGAGTATACTCGCTTATCTCTAGTTGTTTGCAATATTTTTCATTTTTTTCCAAAACTTTAAAATACAAAGGGGAATATTTACATGCAATATTTACATATTCCGGTGTTTTACACACTGCTCCAAGTAAAATATGTGCAGCATCAGTTGCAATCATTTTTACGGGGTTATCCCAAAATCGTCGGACAGCGGGTTTTTAATGCACAACATCAATGTGATGAGTGATGAGGAACGTTAAAAAGAACCGAAACGCGTCAAAATAGAGCAGACAGCATGAGGCCCCATTGAAATCAGTGGGAGCGATACACCGTGATTACCACGGTGTTCAAAACACCACAGCAATCGTGGTAAAAAGTGCATGTGTGAGAGTGGGCTGGGTGGTTTGATGGAGCATTCACAAGAATAAGCTGGAAAGCTAAACAAAGAGAAATCTCTAGAGTAAAAAATTATCTATACTGTAGGGCCAACACTTGGAAAAATAGTACGATATATCATGGACACTCCATAAAGAAGTCAGGGTTTTGGAGACAACAAAACATCTTGGTAGAAGAAGCGAAAGAGACAATGTCCTCAAGAAGCATGGTCAAGGACATAAGTACTCTTGAGTTTGTCATCTGAAATGGTTGCCTTCCATCCTCCTGTGATATTGAGCATCTGTGTTTTTTGGGACTCCAATAGGCCAGTGACTTCCTCCATCTCAGATTTCAATGCTAACATGACCTATGGTTAATCGGCATGCATCATTCTACCTCGGGTCCAACCTTTTAGAGGTGCTTTGCCTAGTTCCTTTCTTCTCCCTCGAAACCATAAATACCACAGAGAGTACCATCTGTGGCTACTATAAAGACAATAGTGAAAGCGTATACCTTCAATATTCACACAGAAACCAAAGAACCAAGAAGGGTCATATGGTTCTTCTCTTCCAAGAGTGATACAGAATTGGGTTTGGTGGTGGAGTAAACTAGCACAAGAACCCTCTCTTCTTAATGTGTTCTCCAGAGAGTGTTGTATGCGTGTTTTTCATATGGATATTCTGTACTTGTGTGGTAGACATCATCAGAGGTTGGGAATTAGAAGTGAATGGAGCTCAGATGTTGAATTCCGCCTAGGGGTCTACAGTCACGCTCGTATGGAAATTTGGATCAGCTTTAAACTCAATTGCCCCTGGTGCATGTTTGTGCCTTATTTATGCATGTACCCATCACCCACAGCAAGATGAATTCCATTGTAACTTTGCAAATATAAACTTTTTTCATAACTGCAGCTAATAAAGTTCAAGAAAGTTCAAAAGAGAAAGTCATTGCAAAAGCCAATGCTGGAGATTACGGTTTGGCAAATAGAGATTAAAAATTGAAAGCGCAACATAAAGTAGCAGTGAAATTTCCATCTACAAGTTTATTTCTCTTTCTTATTTAATATTTAGTAAGTGTTCTCCTATTCGATCTTGTGATCTGGAAGCAAAATACACTTAAAAATTCTTCTCCCATATGCTCTTTCCTTCAAACCGTTGTTTTTAATGTTGCAGATTTTTCGCTTTTGCTGTCAGAGTCCAGTTTACGTGGCCTGGGGTCTTTCGTTTAGTCTCCTGCAGAGTCTAATTAGTCATGCGTCCTAAGGGGAGACTGGTTTGTTTGTGCCAATTCCCCTGCTTGAGGCTGAGAATTTGGAATTTAGAGACGGGGGTATATGCGAAGATTGAAAGTCTAATGGTATGCCTTCATTACAATTCTCAGCCGCGCTCTCTGCATATTTTTGTCGTTTTCCAACAAATATCATTTGGTTCTTATGTTTAAATCGTTAACATAATTGATTCTTCCAAATGTTAAATAAAAATTACAATTTTCGGCTCAGTTCCTCCTCTGGTTTAGGAGTATATTTGCCTCGTGTTTCAATATCTTTCCTTCCCTATTATAAACCTGTTAAGTGCCGAGTTGGGGTTAAAAAATAATTATTTTAATAGTTCCCACTGATCCCGCCAAGTGAAAGCCGATCTTTGAGAGTGTCAGAAGCCGGGGTTGTTACATTTATTAAAATGAGACTTATGAATAAGGAAAAGTTAAACACCCCTGTCAGATCTTATTGGCGTAAAGTTGATGGTGAGCACTCGTGCTGTCAAATTAATAGGGTGCATATTTCTCCGAAATAGAAAGAACAATTTATGGAAAAGCTGCTGGGAGGGATACAATTGATTTATTTGTGTTTGTTTTTTCATTCATTAGATAGAGAATTATTAAATGGGATGTCAAATTGGGTTTTATTTTTATTTTTTACAGCCACAGCGCCACTCTTTTTTAGAGCTTAAGCCGGGTATTGCAACTATACCCCTTCAATCAGACTGCACTGCAATACCAGGCACAGACAAGAGTGGCGCTGTTTCTGAAAAAAAAAACACTTTTTGTCTAATTCTTTATCACCCCTTTAAAATCTTGTGTTTGGAATAAGGAATAAGTTTTTTATACCTGTGAAATAACCAAAAATGTGCAATTTTTTTTACTTATTACTAGAGATGAACGAACCTACTCGGCCACGCCCCTTTTTTGCCCGAGCACCGCGATTTTCGAGTACTTCCATACTCGGGCGAAAAGATTCAGGGGGCGCCATGGGTGAGTGGGGGGTTGCAGCGGGGAGTTGGGGGGAGAGGGAGAGAGGGCTCCCCCTGTTCCCCGCTGCTACCCCCCGCGCCGCCACGCCTCCCCCCGCCCCCCGGCGCCCCCCAAATCTTTTCACCCGAGTACTGAAGTACTCGAAAATCGCGGTGCTCGATCGAGTAATTACTCAAAACAAGTAGGTTTGCTCATCTCTAGTTATTACATTATATCCACCTATTATTTATGTAACAAAGGCCAACAGGAGATGTGGACCCACTAGGTCCCTAACACAATTGGCTTAGGGCTAAGACAGAGAGGACAGGCTAAGGGATTGTGCCCATTCCATCATACAAGGGTTTTCTGGGACAAGAAGAAAGTAAAAAGGCTTAAAGTGAAGAAAAATTGAATACTAACTAACCCAATCCCGTTGCTTCCAGTCTTGCACTGCAGCCCTAACACTGGCCGCATTGGAACATGGAAAAAGTGGAGGGCGGTCATGTGCCGAACATTGCGCACATGGCCGCTCAGCCAGTTACAGGCTTCGAAGGTGATTCTTTCATAGCTGCTGTGACTAGCTGAAATGTCAAGTGCACAATAAATGGCTTGTGACCGCCCGCTGCTTCTTCCGGGTTCTGTGTGGCAGGCACTGAGGCTTCAGCACTGGACCAGGAGCAGCCAGGACAGGTGAGTATTCCATTTTTATTTATTTCAAGCCTGTATAACTTTTTTTGTCATGTCCTGGAAACCCCCTTTAACCCAAACAAGGGGTTTTAACTTTCCCACAGGGATTCCCCAGGTCACTACTTCCATAGTTGGGAAAATAATGGATTTTCTGAAAATCAACCACAAATGTATTCAAGTATATATTTGGGATAAGTATATGTCTATCCTAAAAAAGCAATAAAAAGGAAATACATTAAGGGCAGACTAGATGGACCGCGTGCTCTTTTTCAGCTGTCAATTTTCTATGTTTCTAGTCTCTGTTAGCAATGACTGATATGTAGGAGTGCAAGAAGCACCGGGATGTGGTACCAAGATTCAGGTAGAATACGGTGGAGCTTGAAAGTTTGTAAAACCTTCAGAATTTTTCATATTTCTGCTTATATTTGAACTAAAACTACATCAGATTGTCACACAAATCCTAAAAGTAGATAAAGAGAACCTAATCCGACAAACAAATCAAAAATATTAGACCTAGTCGATTGTTTATTCAGGAAAATGATTCTCAGGCTGGATTCACACGAACGTATATTGGCTCGGTTTTCACGCCGAGCTGATATACGTCGTCCTCATCTGCAGGGGGGGAGGATGGAAGAGCCAGGAGCAGGAACTGAGCTCCCGCCCCCTCTCTGCCTCCTCTCCGCCCCTCTACACTATTTGCAATGGGGAAAGGCGGGGCGGGACTAATTCCTGTAACTTAGCCCCGCCCCCTTCCCACCTCCTTTCATTGGAAATAGTGCAGAGGGGCGGAGAGGGGGTGGAGAGGGGGCGGGAGCTCAGTTCCTGCTCCTGGCTCTTCCATCCTCCCCTCCCTGCAGATGAGGACACCGTATATCGGCTAGGCGTGAAAACCGAGCCGATATACGTTTGTGTGAATCCAGCCTAAATCTCATGTCAAAAGTATGTGAGCCTTTGCCTTAAGTATTTGGTATGACCCCATTGAGCAGCAATAACGGCATTAAAACATTTCCAGAGATTGTTACCTAGTCCCGCACATCAGCTTGGAGGAATTTTAGCCCCTTCCTCCGTACAAAACAACTTCAGCTTTGTAATGTTGGCGAGTTTCCTCCCACGAGCTGCTCACTTCTGGTCCTTCCGCAACATTTCTATAGGATTAAGGTCAGGAATTTAATTTGGTCATTCCAAAACTTTATTCTTTACCTTTTTTTTGGAATGACTTGTGTGCTTTGGGTTGCTGTCTTGCTGTATGTCCCACGTTCTCCTGAGATTCAGCTCACAGACAGATGTCCTGGCATTTTTCTCTAGAATTTGTTGGTATAATTCAGAATTCATTGCTTTATCAATTATGGCAAACAATCTTGGCCCAGATGCAGCAAAACAGGCCCAAACCATGCTACTACTACCACTATATTTCACAGATGGTAGCAGGCTTTTATGCTGTAATGTTATATTTTACTTTCCACAAACATAACCCTTCTCAATTAAGCCAAAAAGTTCTCAATTGGGCTCATCTGTCCACAAAACATTGTTCCAATAGCCTTCTGGCTTGTCCGGGTGATCTTTAGAAAACTGAAGATAGGCAGCAATATTCTTTTTGGAGAGCAGAAGCTTTCACCATTCAATCCTACCATGCACACCATTGTGGTCCTTCTGATAGTGGACACTTGAACATTTATATTAGCTAATGTAAGAGGGGCCTTTAGCTGCTTTTTGATTTTTGGTTCTTTTGTGACCTCATGGACTATTACTCGCCTTGCTCTTGGCATAATCTTTGTTGGTCAACCACTCCTGGGGAGGGAAATAATGGTCTTGAATTTACTCCCTTTGTACAAAATCTGTCTCACTATGAATTGGTGGAGTCCAAGCTCTTTCGAGATGGTTTTGTGATCTTTTCTAGCCTGATAAGTATCAACAACTCTTTTTTTGAGATCCTCAGAAATCTCCTTTGTTCATGCCATATGCACTTCCAAAAACATGTTGTGAGAATAAGGGCTCTTTCACACGGGCGTTGCAAATGTTGACCACCCGCATTGCAGCCGAAAATCGCATGAACGAGAGAAAGTTGTGACCAAGTCGTATCTAAATCTCCCATTTTCTTGCTTATTCACATGGCCAGGCTGCGGAGTATATATGCTGCAGCCCAGAATTCCATTGGCTGGGGGGGAGAGACCTTAGCACTGCTAAAGTCTCACCCTCTCCTTCCCCTTCCCTTGCTGGCTGATAGTGGCAATATGAGCTCTCATAGAAGCATATGGGAGCTGCCGGCAAGGAGAGGGAGAGGGACTTTAGCGGCGCTTGCCACCCTAAATTCCCTCCTCCTCAGCCTATGGGAGCTGCCGGCAGGGGAAAAGGGAGGAACTTTAGCAATGCGAGCCACTGCTAAACTCCCTCCCACTTCCCTTCTCTGACGGCTTTCATAGACTCCCATAGGAGTCTATGGGAATGGCTCCCGTATACCCGCAAAACATGAGACAAGTCCTATCTTTTGCGGCCGCATGGCCAGCCAGAATCTGCATCTGCAGCGCCTGTGCTATCTTTTGCGGCCAGACGATTTAACACACTGGAAAATCGCCCATCTGCACAAATGCATTGTAATCCAATGCTTCAGATGGTCATGATTTCCACAATAAAACGCTTCTGTGAAAGAAGCCTTAGACTTTATAAATCTCTGTTCATTAAATAAAACAGGTCACCGACTTCTATCTGTTTGACATCCAATTGATTGAAAACACCTGACTCTAATTTCACCTCCAAATTATCTGCTAATCCTTAAGAGTTTGCCTACTTTTGCCACTCAGAGACTTGTGATATTGGATTATTATCCTCAATAAATGAGTACGTCTTTAATTTTTGATTATTCTGTTTGTTTTGGTTCCCTTAATCTACTTTTAGGACTTGTGTGAAAATCTGATGCAGTTTTAGGTAAATTATAAGCAGAAATATGAAAATTTCTGAAAGGTTCACAAACTTCCAAGCACCACTGTGGATGGAGTAAGGTCAATGTTGGTAGAGTTATTTCATAAGCAGAGAGCAGGCGGGGGAGTATCATAAAGAACAGAAGCCGAGTCATAACCAAGAAAAACGGAACACCAAAATAGACTGGAACCAAAAGAACCTTATTGCCGAGGCACATCGTACCTGTGACAAATGATCCTTATAAAACCATGAGCATTGGCATTGAAATTTAGTGCACAGGGGCCCTTTAAGAGGCAGAAAGCTGGGACATGTACATGGCCCACACATCTGTACAATAGCACGAAGCAGGAGGAGAGCAACAACATGAAACAGGATGCCAGGCACTCTAGAAGGGTCAGTTGGCCAAGAATATACATCATCCATTGGGCTGCCTATACCCACTGACAGAACAAGCAATAAACACAATCTATTCCAACCATTGGAAGGTTTTGGGATATATTGTATAGAGGCAGGTAAAGCCACTGGTATAGAAGCAGAAAATAAGGGGCCTAAAATTGAAATTACTTTTTCTAAATTAGATTCCTGCTTTCTACATTTTCAGGGCTCAGTCAGACGGGCGTTTTTAGCCGCGATTTGCGCATGCGCATGCGTCCGGCGATTTTTTAAAACCATTGCTTTGCAATGGTATCGGACACATGAGAGCTTTTTATACGCTCGTCCGATAAATTATAGAACAAAAAATCGCAGATCGCACCTATCTGCGATCTGCGATTCCTGTTCTCTTCTCTATATGCGCTCAATGGGGCCGGCGGCAGCAGCGCCGACCCCAATGAGAACATATAGAAGACAAATCATTCTTCTCTGCCACAGCTGTAACAGCTGTGGCAGAGAAGAACGATGTTTGCCCATTGAATTCAATGGAGCCGGCAATACAGCAGGTTCCACTGAAAGCAATGGGCTGCCGGCGTGCGCGGGGTGAATTGTCGGGAAGGGGTTAAATATATAAGCCCTTCCCTGCAATTCATCCTAAAATGTGTTAAAATAAAAAAAAATTGTATACTCACCTTTCCGCTGCAGCCAGAGTCCAGCCGCGGCCGCTGTCAGTTCTCCTGAACTGCTTCTCGGCACTATTCAGCCGGCGGGGCTTTAAAATCCCCGCCTGCTGAATGATCTGCCTCTGATTGGTCACAACCTGACCAATCAGAGGCCGGTTTCACTCACACACCCATTCATGAATTCATGAATGGGTGAGTGACTGCTGCCTCTCAGCGCTGAGCCAATCAGGGGCAGGTCTGACTCACATCCATTCATGAATGGGTGTGAGTGAGGCATGCCTCTGATTGGCTCAGCGCTGAGCCAATCAGGGGGCAGGTCTGACTCACACCCCCTTCACACCCACTGCAGGACGGCCGCTCGGAGTTCTGGCTGCCGGCAGGTGAGTATACAATTTTTTTTTATTTTTACACATTTTAGAATGAATTGCAGGGAAGGGCTTATATATTTAAGCCCTTACCGACAATTCATCCCGGGCTCGCCCGCAGCGCATTGCTTTCAATGGAGACGGCTGTATTGCCGTCTCCATTGAATGCAATGCGCTGGACAGCTCCGGCCCGTTTCTAATGAAATGCGGCTAGGAGCAGATTTTCGGGCGATTTGCGGGCGACTTGCGCGCACCGGTCACGCGATTTGCGGATGCGCATCCGTCATGCGATCCGCAAATCGCGCGAAAAAATGCCCGTCTGACTAAGGCCTCAGTTGGGTGACCTCCACTTTAGTTGCTCAGCTTCAAGATATGCAGTCCTGTGATATTAAGGTGTCCATACAATTAATGACTATGTTTATGTGTGTGTTGCTTAAAAGATTAAAGCCAATCATTAGAGAACTTCTCCAAAAAAATAAGTGCTCTAAGGGCTTGTTCCTGTTGATCCAGGTTTACTTGAACTTAGTTTAGAAAAAAAGTTTTACACCAACTTTTTTGATCTAACATTTGCTAAATCAAGTTCACTTGACCTGCAATCAAAGGTTGAACCTAGAAATATGTATTGCTCATGGTGATTGGGGACTGTAGTCAGGTGATCTTTCCAGCATTCATCGGGATCTTCCCAGCATCCATAGCATTAGTAAAAACATGGTCGCTTCCAGCCTCAAACGTATTTCACCACCCAAGAAGGCTATCAACTGAGTCTGCCATCTTGGATTTCGGGTGTTAAACTAAACCAGCTTAAACCGCCAAAATCAGAGGATCAGATTAAATCTAGATTTGAACCAAGATCATGGGCTAAACCGTGTTGGTGCAATGTTTTTCTACTTGATCTTAGATCAACTCTTGTAGGTTTTAGATCAAAACTTTAGTTCAACCAGACCAAAGACTCACAAAGATGTCTGTGGTGCACATCTCCTGGTGGTCCTGGTCCACCTCACGCACAAGTCCATAAAGCACAAAAGCAAAACATGGTGCACAACACTGACATGATAAATTCAAAATCAGCATTTAATTTAATCCAGAAATGCAATGTTTTGGATTAAATGGGTATTAAATGAAATATTGATGCATTTATTACGTGACTGCTTAATATTTCATTTTTGCACATTGGAGACAACTGCTCCATCATTCCATGGCTGGCTTGATAGCTTCTAAAGTCATGCCTAAGTAAGTAGGCTATTTTTTTCTTTAATATGGGCTTCCTTTGGACTCTCCAGTATACAGTCAGGTTTTTCCATAGTTACCAAGCTGAATATGGCTAGCTGAGCTATGAGGACAGTTATCTGTTTAACTAATTAGGAGTTAAAAACCATTCCGACACAGAGAAGATATTCATGTTGGTTTTGGACGTAAACTGACTGAGCAGGTGGAGCAACATCCACCCAAAGTCTGTTATACATGGTTGATACATTGAAAGCTCTCATAAAGCCTGCAGCTATATGGCATCAGGAAGAGTTTGGAAGGATTTCAAATAGAGACTGAAGTAGCAGAGGTGGTAGACAACAGCATTTAATTATCCATAATAGGTTGAGGCAGCGGCACCGGGCACCTGTGACTGTCAGGAAGGACGAGCCATCGGTATGCAGAAACAAAATTATCCAAAATGTTGGAGTATTGTTGTATATTGACTCGTAAACTGCTACTCCTACATTATTAAAAGTGATAAATCATAGGAGATGTTGTCTCATGATAGACATCACATCCTGCCTGCTCATAACCAGGAATATGACTAAAAGGGGGCAGAGGTAGCGGTTGCACTCAGGTCCTGGTGCCTGAGGGATCTCAAATGTCCCCCTGCCACATATGAAGACATAGTATTATTATTGGTACATGATGAGATGGAATCCAGAGCTTCACATTCCGTTTCTACTCATAACTACATATGATATAAGACCCACTTTTTTTTACCCCCTAAGTGGGGGAAAAAATTCAGTGCCTCCTATAGAGCGAACGTACTGAAATTCAATGTTTCCGGCACGCTCGCGAGTTTAGCATGCAATCATGCAAATTAAACCCCAGTCGCACAAACAAACTCGCGATCGTGCGAACAAACGCGTGATCATTTACTCGTACCGCTGATTAGTGGTGAGCACCGGAGGGAATTGCTGCTGCTCCCTGCCTCGTCCAATCGGATTCTTCCCTTCTGCGGCCCGTACACGAGTGCCGCTTTCATGAAGCTCCGGTGTGTCAGAGCTCTGCTACTCCTTCTGCTCCAACGACATCCAACATCTGCACGGTCCCTGGGTGAGTTCAAAATATTTTTTCCCTATTTTCCGCCTCTAAAACTTGGGTGCATCTTATCGTCCGCTGCATCTTATAGAGCGAAAAATACCGTATATATGTATATAAATATATACAGTATATATATATGTGCAGATGGAAAAATTAAATATGGTAAGCAAATGACAATAGGAACAACAACAGCAGGTACTTTTACTTAGGCCTTCGGCGCACTAGCGTATTTCTGGCCGCATGCTGTCTGTGTTCATTCATGGGCAGCACATGGCCCCATTATAGCCTATGGGGCTTTATAGATTGACATTTTTTTCAGACCACTGGTCCTCGTGAAAAAACTCATTGTATCTCTTATTCCTGTCTGTGTCATGGATGAGAAATAGGACATGCTAATTCATGTCTATGTGATCTGTCCATGTAAACTGGACATCAAACGGACAGCTGTCTGTGTGCAGCCTGATGCAAGTCGTGCATGGTCCACTCGGGGACAACTTGCACACACAGTTAGTGCACCCAGCCTTAAGCACACACTTACAATTTCTCTCTTTGTATTCAGGCTATGCTTAAGTATTGAAGTAGCCGGGCACAGACCTTACCGAGTGAAGGAGACAACGGAGTTGAGAAGATGGCTGTCATGGGTGGCTCTGCCGTTCTGCTCTGTAGTTCGGCTGCGGACTGGTTCAGCTAGTCGCCGGTTGCAAATAGACATAGACAGTTGATCGTGACGTCAGTACCCTTTATCATAATTATTATTTGTTTAATATTACTTAATTATTAATTGGTTCACTTCACAACTCTTCCAGGGCTCGACAAGCACAGGTAGTGGTCCAAAACTGCCCGACCTTACCAGGAAAGTTTGCTGAAGGTGATCATTTCCATGCTGCAGACCTACACAACACCATAGTACACAGTGCAAGAAGTCAAGGTGGTGGGTAACTACCCACAGGATCTCAGGAGTGTTTAGCTTAGTTACTGTATAAGGTCACTGAACCCAACTCCAGCCATACAGGAAAGTACGTGTGACTCTTGTACTTCAGTCAGTCCTAGGCTTTCTAGCACTGCTGTACTCATAGCCAGTGCATTTGTCACAACTAGAGATGAGCGAACGTACTCGGTAAGGGCGATTTCGCAATCGAGCACGGCGATTTTCGAGTACTTCACTACTCGGGTGAAAAGTACTCGGGTGCGTTGTGGGGCGGGGGGTTGCAGAGGGGAGTGGGGGGTAGCAGCGGGGAACAGGGGGGAGCCCTCTCTCTTTCCCTCTCCCCCCCACTTCCCGCTGCAACCCCCAGCTCACCCACAGCGCACCCGAGTAGTGAAGTACTCGAAAATCGCGGTGCTCGATTGCGAAATCGCCCTTACCGAGTACGTTCGCTCATCTCTAGTCACAACCACTGTGGTCACGAAGCGTGTGGACCAACCCCAGTTATAGTCTCAGACTCTGGCCATGACGGAACCTGTGCAGTGTTATAATCAGCGTTTACATCTGTGACCCAGGACCAATCACATACATTATAACCGAACAGGCAGTTAACTGTTTGTCCTCTACAGTATCTGCAAACAGCCAAGGTTAGAACAAAGCATGGCAACAACAACACAGCAGTGTTTAACTAGACAGTACTACAGTAGTTGTGGTCACTCGGACCTTGGCAGTCCACAACACAACAGATGGTCATACACTTCGATCACACTTAGGGCTCATTCAGACGAGCATTTTTATGTGCATATATTTGCGCACACAAAACCATGCATCTATTAGAACCACTGGTTTCCTATGGTGTGTTCACATGTCCGTGTTTTACAGGTGTGCAAACGCACGCTCCTGCAAAAGATAAGACATGTGTGTACCACATAGGTCCATGTTGCGTGTAAATATTCCCCGTGGGGAGTCCCCTCATCACTGAACACTGTGACAGCACTTTCACAGTGTTCAGTGACAAGGGGACTCCCCACTGGGAGTAAAGAATCCCCCCCCACAGCTGTTACAGCAGTGACAGCTGTGGCAGAGGATGTTCTCCCATTGATTTCAATGGGGCTGCTGTTGCTGCCAGTTACCCCATTGAAAGCAATGGGATGCCGGCAACCCCTGCATTGAATTATGAATGGCTGAGCGCTCAGCTAATCAAACACAGCCCTTTCAGTAGGTGGGGATTTTAAATCCCCGCCTGCTGAAAAAGCTTCAGAGCTTCAGACGCACCGAAGCCCCGACAGCATTGGAGAGGAGAGTATATATTTTTTTTTTTACTTTTTACACATGTTAGAGATGATTTTCATGAAAGGGCTTATGCTTAAAGCCCTTCCCCGAAAATCACTGCAGGGGTTGCTAGCATCCCATTGCTTTCAATGGGGCTGCCGGCAGCAGCGGCGGCCCCATTGAAAGCAGTGGGAGTGCCATCATTACTGAACACTGTGACAGTGTTCAGTGACAGGGGGACTCCCGCGGGGAATATTTACACGCACCATGGACCTATAGTGCAAGCATGTCCTATCTTTTGCAGGTGCGCGCATTTGCACACCTGTAAAACACGAACATGTGAACACATCAAAGGAAACCAATGGTTCTAATAGATGCGCGGTTTTGTGGGCAAGTGTGTACGCACATAAACACGCCTGTCTGAATGAGCCCTTAGAGTGCGGCAAGTGGAGACATAAACTGCAATCCCCTCGTATCTTACATCTGTGCCTGCTCAGGTTACATCACTTAACCACTTCATTCCCCAGGACTTGTATGTATATCCAGGATGCACTGGGTTTGCATAGAGCAAGATTGGGAACAAAGACCATTTCATACATAGATGGTGTTAACCGCCATTGACAGCTGACACCTAGCTGTATCAGCTACAATCAGCATTCATGCCAATTTGTGACTGTTAACCCTTTAAATGTAATTGGCAATTGGAGGTCCCAGATGGCCTCCCCGCAATGAGATCATCTAGCTGTCTGAAGGCCCCCAGGACTGTCATGTATTTCTGTCTATTAAGGCATGCCTGTGGAACTTCTTAATACAATGCTGGCAGAAATACCATATACTGCAATACTAACATATTGCAGTATTTAGTATAAGCAGTTAAACTATTGCAAGTTTAAGTCCCCTTAAGTAACTAAAAAAAGGTAAAAATCAATGATTTTTTAAAATTATTATAGACAGTAAAGGAAATTAAATGTTTTTAAATAAACCTTTTCCCCATATTTCTAATAAAAAATTAGAAAAATCAAAATCAAACATAAACATATTTAGTACCGCTGCATCCAAAAGATTCAGATCTATCAAATTAATGCATCATTCAACCTCCACGGTAAACGTTATCAGAAAAAAATTATGCAATGCCAGAATTGTGCTTTTTTTGGTCACCATGTCTCCAAGAAAGAATTACATAAAAAGTGATCAAAAAGTCAAATGAACCCCAAAATGTACCAATAGAAACTACAGGACAAACCCCCCAAAAAGGAGCTTCCACACCACTTCAAGGATATTTAATTTTTAAAAGTAGTACAGCAAAAAAAATCAGTACCAGAGATTGTGTGTGGGGAGGTCCCAGGATATTAGATCAGTGATGTATGGAAGAGATAAGTTGTATATGGGGAATTACATAGCAGGCCCGGAACAGCGGGTTTGGAACCCACCGGAGAAGTAGATTGAGGGACTTCAGTAGAACTGGTCTTGGGCAACAGCAAGTCTCCCATCCCTGTAGCTGTCATCATTTCTGCTGTAACACCTCCCATTGCTAGAGTTGGCATTAAATGTGATTGTTCTCAGCAAGAGAAACTAAGAAATCTTGTAGATATGATACCTTTTAATGGCTAACAAAAAGACATGATACATAGTGTTGGTATGATTCTGGCAGTGGCCCAAGCCTCAACCTCTGGCACTGTGCTTGAAACTTCATTGGGTCAAATGGGCTGCAGTGTAGCATATGGGAAAAGCATTTGGACAAGCCTTCTCAGTTCTTCCTTGAACTGTAAAATTTTTATTGCCATGAATCAGCTATCAGCATACAATTTTCATTGATTAGAATGACTGGTGGCTTGGACAGCAGTCCTGGTTTCCTCCAATCCAGATAACTCTGCTGTGCTCAATTTCACTCTTCTACTGTTCACTTTCTCTTTTCTGAGGTGGGCTACAGGGAAGTGCTCATGAAACCAAACCCCTTCCATCCTGGTAAAGGAGTTCTCAAATTCAGGTCTGATCACTTGAGCTACCAGCACACAACTATCCTAAAATACGGCATCCCAACCACTGCTTTTTTCCGGTCTGTCTCTTCCAAGCCACCTGCGCACCCACATACAGCATATACTTAAAATGACATGCACTTAATAAAAATCACAATTTTAACAACAGTCACTGACCCTCTTACAATCACATGTGAGGAGATATTAGATTAAGTCAGAGATATATGGTGGGAATAGGTTTTTGAGTTGGTTGTGGCATGAGGTGTAGAGAACTTGGATGTGTGGCTTGAAGGACAGGGCAAAATCAAAGGTTACCCCAGGGCAACAGCCTTGTTAGACTGAGTATCATGTCATTAACTGTCTCTGATTGATAAGTTTGTGGGGGTGGGGTGGGGGGTGAGATAGGGAAGATGATAAATTCAGTTTTCCCCATGTTGAGTTTTTGAAAGCAAGAAGAGAAGAAGTAGATCGCCGAAAGACACTCTGGGATTCTGGAAAGAAGAAAGGTAAAATCTGGGCTCGGCTACAGAGGTAGAATCATTAACATCAGCATAAAGGGGGTAATGAAAGTTGTGTGATTCAATTAACTGTCCTCAGCTAAAAAGTAGATGGAGAAGAGAAGGGATCTATGACAGAGACCTGAGGGACACCAGCAGAGAGAGGGTGAGGCGAAGAGGTGGTGTGTGAGTGGAAAACACTAAATGTTGGGTTGGTGAGATTTAAGAAAAGCCAGGAGAAGGTCAAATCTGTGGGGGCTATGGAGAGGAGATCTTGTTACAAAAAGGAGTGATCAATGGTGTCAAAGACAGAAGACATGTCAAGAAGGAGGTGCAATGGCTTTTGCCCGGTGAACTCCCACCATCCACGTATAACATGTACAATATGTTGACAGAAGCATTTATGCACACATAGAAGGTGAAGGCATTCAATTTCATTCACATTTTTAATTGGGCCACCTTTGTCCTCAATGGCTGTAGTAACTTTCCTAGGGATGCTTTCTACCCAATACACAGATATGATATTCTATTTCATTCCAAAGACACTTGATGCAATTGCGATTCAGACTTTGGGCTGCCCAATGAAATTTGCAGATCTTCTGCTCTTCAAACCAAGCACTCAACACTGTGTGCAGTATGACATGGTGCTTGGTCATGTTGGTAAATATAGAGAGGCACAGAACTGTACCAAAGTATTGCTACAGGGTAGATAATGCCACATTGTCCAGAATATCTCTGTACTTATTGAATTATGGAATTGATGGTGGACTTCACTAGGACCAATGACTGTAGTCCTTCCCAGCAGAAATACCCCCACACCATAACAGAGCCTCCTCCAAACTTCACTGGTGGGATGTCGCAGTCATGTTGAAGCTGCTCTTCAGGCAACCACCACACCCAAGTGCAGCCATCCAATTCACTTCCATTAATACAGTCCAAGAACAACACTCCAAGCACCATCACAATGGCCTCTGTGCATGCACTGCTATGTTGGGCTTGTGTGCAGCTGACTTGTTCATTGTAGTCCTTCACATGCAGTTCCTTCTGAATGATTCTGTTGCTAATGGAAGATCCAATGGCCTGTGAGACCACCTGAGCAAATGTTTCGGCAGACAATGTGCTTCACAGATCGTACAAGGCTTCGATGCCCATGTTCTGTCAGTTTATGAGGTCTCCTCAAACGTGGCTGCACTGTACACACACCAGATATTTTCCATTTCTGAATAACATTGCCAACACTTGACTTTGGAAGGTCCAAAAGTGTTGTCATTTCCCATACTAATTGGTTGCTTAGGTGACATCTCACCACCATACCCCGTTGAAAGTCTGTCATCTCTATACTTGGTAGCATTCTGATGGGGATATGTCTGTGTAATACTCTCCTCCATACCCAATGCTCAGACATCTGATTTGCATATCCCCTTCCCCTAACAGCCCAGGATTAATGAGTGCCTTAATACTTTTGCCAACATGGTGTATGTATGATGGCTGTTGGAGTTACCTGCTCCATGAAGTATTGCATTTCTCCTATATGGGAAATGTATAGCTGGTGGTAACATTTCCAGTGGTTTTCCACTGGTGTCGGAAGCTGAACCCACAGAGACCAAGTGACAGCTCAGTGGCATTACCAATGAACAAACTCAACTCTTCTATATTAACACTTGCCATTGTTTTAATATCTAATTGAGATACTACTTTTTACAAATGTGAATAGAAAGTCAGTGGTAATAATCCTGCATATTAAGTGACATCGAGATGAAAACAGCGAAAACTTGTTACTCTAATTAAGGACATTCAAAACTTACTACCATTTGAATTGTGAAGTTGAAATGAAGATGAAAAGTAAGCACCTCTGTGAATTGCCTGCTCATTATTCAGGAATGGTAACAATGCGTGGTTCTAAAAGGAAAGTCGTTAAAGTATGCAGATCTTCCCTGTTTTCCCAAGACTTTAAGACAATTTAAGCAATAAAATATCTTAATCTCCCCGGAATGCAATATTGCAGAAGTGTGACAAGGACATGAGATTGACGGAATGTGTAATATTGCATCTGATTTATGACATAGGTGTTTGATTTCAAGGGCATGATTCGAAATGACCCAGTTGCAAATTAATGTAGGCATTGCTACACAATGATTTGCATTGATGTCTCCAGACATGTTTCATTATTAGAATTCTGTTCACTGAAATGACAATGTGCAAGTGCTATGAAGGGATTATTCGGTGGAAGTCATTAGGGGTCTTGAAAGAGTGTTGAAAACTTTTATACGTAGGGATAGAAAGGTAAATAGTCTGACTTAAAGTGAACGTCCACCCTTGAATGCTAGTCTTGCTTTTCTTCCATAATTCTGTACTAATGAGTTGCATAATATATCTTTATAGCGGTCAGAGCTTTGATTTTCCAATATAAGGCTCCAAATCCCCTGCGTAGATGTAGGAGCACATTTACTAGGACCGGCAATTCATGCGTTGGTTTTAGTGAAATGTCCACCAGAATACGATGTTATATAAACCACTTTACAAGTACAGATGGTAATTTTACGTCGTATGGTTATGGAGGGTGTATGAAGCAGGCTTGGGAGCAAAGTTTGCTTCATACCCAGTAGCTACCAGGTGTTTTTCACCGCTGACAGCTATAGGTTACTGCCAGTATTAGAGCTAGCTCTGATTGTGGCCGTAAACTATTTAAATGCCACAATCAAAGTTGACCATGCATTAAAACAGTCCCCATTCCGAGTGACACAATCTCGGGGTGCCGATGGGCTATTATGAAAGGGCTTGATATGCAACATCAAAAATTGCTATATACTGTAAGGCCTCGGTCAGACGGGCGTTTTTTCGCGCGATTTGCGCATGCGCATGCGTCCGGCGATTTTATAGAACCATTGGTTTGCAATGGTATCGGACACATGAGCGCTTTTTATGCGCTCGTCCGATTAATTATAGAACAGAAATCACAGATCGCACCTATCTGCGATTCCTGTTCTCTTCTCTGTATGCGCTCAATGGGGCCGGCGGCAGCAGCGCCGACCCCATTGAGAACATATACTAGACAAATCATTCTCCTCTGCCACAGCTGTAACAGCTGTGGCAGAGAAGAATGATGTTTGCCCATTGAATTCAATGGAGCCGGCAATACAGCCGACTCCATTGAAAGCAATGGGCTGCTGGCAAGCGCGAGATGAATTTTCGGGAAGGGCTTTCAGCTGAGAGCTGCCCCTGATTGGTCCTTGCGCTGAGCCAATCAGAGGCAGCACTCACTCACCCATTCATGAATGGGTAAGTGAGAGTTGCCTCTGATTGGTGAGGCTGGGAACAATCAGAGGCAGCTCATTCAGCAGGCGGGGATTTTAAATCCCCGGCTGCTGAATACTACTCACAGCAGTTCAGGAGAACTGCCGGCCGGCCGCGGCTGAACTCTGTCTGCCGGGACAAGGTGAGTATATATTTTTTTTTACTTTTTACACAGTTTTGGATGATTTTCAGGGAAGGGCTTATATTTTTAAGCCCTTCCCGAAAATTCATCCTGAGATCGCCTGCTGCCCATTGCTTTCAATGGAGCCGGCTGTATTGCCGGCTCCATTGAATTCAATGCGCTGGACAGCGCTGCACTGCTCCGGCCCGTTTCTAATGAAACGCGGCTAGGAGCAGATTTTTCGGGCGATTTTTCGGCCCCGGTCACGCGATTTGTGGATGCGCATCCGTCATGCGATCCGCAAATCGCGGCAAAAAACGCCCGTGTGACCGAGGCCTTATACTGAAGTATTGTAGTATATAGTACAAGCAATCAAAAAAGTGCAAGTTCAAGCCCCCTATGGAGTTAAATTAAATTGAAAAAAAAATTTCAAACAGTAAAAAAAAATATTTTAAATAAAAAAAACCTAAATAATCTAAATAATGGAAAAAAAACCCTACATTATAGTCTCTATCTAAATCCAAACTATAAAAATATCACAATGAACAGTGTAAAAAAAAGGAAGAAACACAGAATAACAAAATTGCAGGTTGTTTTGTTACACTGGCTTCCCCAAAAGATTGAATAAGAAGTAATCAAAAGAATAGTGTACCCTAAAATTATAATAATTAGAATAGAACAGCTTGCCCTACGAAAAACAATCACACAGACCAATCCACAAAAAAAGAATAAAAAAGGCTATGGATATGCGGATATGGCGATGAGAAGCAATTCTTGCTTAAAAAAAATGTTGTTTAAAAAATATAATAAAGACAAAAAAATGTTGTCTATTGTTTAAGAGCAGGAAAAAAGGCAAAGACTATAGACATCTGGTATCATTGTAAGGGCTCAGTCACATGAGCGCTCTTTTTACGCATGTATAGGTGTGAATAAAAAAATCACACATCACGTATAGAAAAATCCCGTGACCAGATCCATTGACACTCATATGTTCTATCTTTTGCAGGCGCCAATTTTAAGCGCATGCAAAAATCGCACCTGTGACCGCTTCCATTGGAAAGTATTGGTTCTATGTAGATGCGATTTAAAATCGCGCCTATACATGTGCTCAAAAATCGCTTGCATGACTGAGCCCTATTCGCACTGACCGACAGAAGTTTGTGTCATTTTTAGTGCTCTTTGAATGCCATAAAAATTACCCTTCCCCTCCAAATTAGGACAATTGCATTTTTTTTTATTTCACCCACTTACAAATTTTTTTACAGTTTTTCAATGCATAAGGGCTCAGTCAGACGAGTTCAATGAATGGCCACGCGCTGCATGTGATTGGCTGAGCGCTGTGACCAATCACAGGTAGCGCTCAGCTGTCATTCAATGAGATACAGTCCTTTCACCAGGCGGCGATTTTAAATCCCCGTCTGCTGAAAGAACTTCCTTACAGTGCTGGGAGACCAAGCGCTAGATGCTCTGAGCCCCAGCACTGCCGGATATCCCCAGAGAGTAAGTGTACGTCCTGTTGCATTAAGTATCCTGCAGCCAGGCCATAAATTTACGTCCTGTGGCTTTAAGGGGTTAAAAGATTAGCATTACAATATAAAATTCTATCGGCCTTCCCTGCAGCCACCACTAGGGGGACTTCAATATATAGTTTTATACAAGCAGCATAAACCTCAGTAAGTGGCTATACCACTCTAACTGTGCCTATAGACAGACAGAATTCAAAGGGGTATTCCAACCTTTTTTTGCAGATGACTTATGCCTTGGATAGGTCATCAGTAGTATATCAGCTGATAATATGGCACATCAGTAGTGCAGCGGGCTGGTTGACATCATCAGTGGTCAAAAGAGAAAGTGGGAGCACCAGCTTACACCCATTGAAATCAATGGGAGTGCTGCACCACTGTCACACTTTCTGCTCCTCTAATGGTCCGGACATCACATCCTGTCCTGAGCAGGAAGCGTAAGACAAGCTCAGTGCTCCCATGTATTTCAATCAGAGTAAAGCCGTCACTCCTACTTCCTCCTCTTACCACGTATGATGATGTTCAGCCCACTGCCCTAACAGCAGGCTGGATCATCAGTTGATGGACCGGAGTCCCGAGCTGCCGATCCCCATCCATCTAGTACTGATGACCTACACTACTGGTCAAAAGTTTTACAACACCTACATTTCTGCAGTTCTTTTTTTACATTAACACAATTCAAGTCCACCAAATAACGTTAAATTGTTCAAGGGATCAAAAATAAGTTAAAAATAAAAATATTATGAAATTTTTGTACATTTTTGTACATTCCATAGGGGGTTTTTACGCTGTCGAGTAGGTGAAAGGTTTCTTCCTGAGTGTGTGACACCAACTGTCAAACATGGAGGAGGAAGCGTGATGGTCTGGGGGAGTTTTGGTTGATACAAAATTGGCAACTTTCACAGGGTGACTGGCACACTGGATAAAAATGGCTACTACAGCATTTTGATATGACATGCGACACGCTATGGTGTGCACCTAGTTGGTCAGGGGTTCATATTACAGCAAGACAATCATCCAAAACAGATTTCTAGATTATGTCAGAACTACTTGAGAAGGCAAAAAGAATCCCCTAGGCTTCAAAGAATGGAATGGTTTTGTCGAGGGTTAGCCTGCACAAACAGACTGGTCAGTGATGTTGTCCGGTTCCAGATTGACCTAAGTAGGAGCGCTCCTGAGAGTCAAAGTATTGACCATTACACACGGTATATGGTTGAAACAATGAACTCTGAGTTTATTATTTGCATGTCTTGGCTTTTATAGCCAGCCCCTCTCGCAGGACGGGACTTGTGGCTAAACAGGGAAAAACTCGTGACTTCACATTTGACAATAAACTTATGACTTAACATTTAACTTAGACTTGTGATATATGACTTAGACAAGCACATCTTTAAGAAATTGCTGATAACTCTCTTGTGGTCAAGCCATCTCTTGCTAAATTAAGGGACATCTGCTATGGTGAACTTCCTGATTCCACTAGGTCAGTCGTAGACCTTAAGAAGACAGGAAACCACAGGCTTGTCATGAGTTCTTCAGAGCAGAATAGAATATTGCACATTTCATACTTTATCTTCAAATGGATTTGCTAAGCAACATATATTAACTCCTTCAGTCCCTTTTCGCCCCTATCATTCCCCCATTTTGGACATCAGGAAGTCACACGCAGGGTCCAGTTCTATTTTGAAAAGTCATAGTCGGGTAGGTCCTATTGGTCGACTAGTCCCTATAAGGCGTCTCTAGTATAATTTATAAACCGCTGCTAATTATAATAAACATAATTAATCCAATCAACATTTATTTACCATAATGACCAGGAAAATGGACTCGAATCTAGTTTTAACTTGGTCTCTATTTTTTTTTTAAACTTGTCAGGTACCCCCCTTGGCTATCCTATGACGTCAATGTACACGTGTAGATCAAAACTACCACCAGGGCTCTCTCTTCTCGCTCTAGTATGATGTTACAATACTAGTAGCGTGCATAGGTACGCACGGCGTGGGATTCCCTAATCTTCACCCACACCAATGTCCCTCCTGGAGATAGTCCTAATGGTGAACACGTCCAGGTCGCCTCACCCTGACCCTACACTACCTAGTGACAAGACTGGAAGGAACCGCCGTATGTTCTGCGTAGCTAAGTAGAGTGGGTGGTCCTTCACAGTTGCTATCCAGTCCTTCTACCTCCCTCTTTTGTCTTTTGGTGAATTGTGGGCTGTTAGGTTTTTGGTACATTAGTATACTTAATCTAGCTAGGGAGCAGGGACCTTCGGTCAGGTTAGCTGGAATATATGTGTAAGTCAGGTTACCGCAGGACAGGACCCAGCCTAATGGTAATTTGACGTGCCTAAAATGGCTGGGGCTTCGGACTGTGTGGTTGCAAAGCATAGGAGTATGTACCTTTCTACATTGCTCGACTGTGCGATTACAGAGTCTCTGGGAATCACTAGTCACCCTGGTTCTCTGCGCACAACCTCCCATATGTTCTTTATTACACGTGAAGTTATAGCATACCTCAGCCGGGGCGACATTCCTGACCCGGAAACGAGTCATATTTGACCAAAGTGTATGTTCGACCGCATCACAATGGGGACAATATTCATATACATTAAGAAAGGTATTTTCCTGGACAACATTGCTCTCCTCCACATCACTATCGTTATGCACTATTGAATATATATCGCGAAGTGTCTTTATTGGAGTGGGGATAGACAGTAAGCAAGTCCGTAAAATATCTTCCCCACTCCGAAGGTTGGGCATGCACATGTGGGAGATATTCAGTACGTCTTTTGCAAGGTATTCCCACATGTTGGGGTGTCCTTCCGCCCAAACAGTCCATCTTCTTCTTACATCGACAGTTGGTGAGGAATTGTCCCGAAAAGAGAGTAGTCCAAGAAAACAAAGGGTAAATAATACACCTATCCAGACTATCAGTGCTGGTGTCCAGGTTGCCATCCCCCTCCCCCACCCTGGGTTGGGCTTATTCTCCACCCCCCTCGTGGTGCTGAGGCGTTGGAACTTTCTTGCAGTGTGAGGCATGGATCCAAGTGGGTTTGCCTTCTAGCTTGACCGAGGTGGGAGTGGTTAACAGTACTTGGTATGGTCCGTCAAAGCGAGATTCCAAAGTCTTTCTGACGTGTCTCTTTACCACCACCCAATCTCCAGGTTGCAGAGAGTGTGATCCTTCCAAACTATCAGGGTCTGGAATAGAAGAGAAAACTAGGTCGTGCGTTATTTTTAGCTTTTGGCATAAGTCCTGCACAAAGGAAGTAACCTTATCATGACCCAGGGATAGAGCTTGTGGGTGATACAGTCCTAGCCTGGGCACGGAGCCAAAGAGAATCTCATAAGGAGACAGTCCTGTTTTCCTATTTGGCGTGGTCCGTACTGAGTAGAGGGCCAGAGGTAGGCACTCAGGCCAAGGTTTTCCTGTTTCAACCATGGCTTTCTGTATCTTAAGTTTGAGGGTGCCATTGAGTCTTTC
This sequence comes from Eleutherodactylus coqui, assembly GCF_035609145.1. Classification (NCBI taxonomy): domain Eukaryota; kingdom Metazoa; phylum Chordata; class Amphibia; order Anura; family Eleutherodactylidae; genus Eleutherodactylus; species Eleutherodactylus coqui. The sequence continues at coordinate 305,192,898 of NC_089839.1, forward strand.
CACTTTTCCGGAGCTCTGCGGATGATAGGGGGTGTGAAACGCCTGCTCTACTCCTAAGGCGGACATGACTTCCTTCATTACTTCACCAGTGAAGTGAGTACCACGGTCGCTCTCAATGGTCTCTGGTACCCCAAATCTGCACACTAACTCTGACACAAGTTTTTTTGCAGTGGCCTGGGCAGTAGCCTTCGGGACCGCGTAGGCCTCAGCCCACCCGGAAAAGAGGTCAACGCATACCAGGACATACTCGTACCTTCCTGACCTGGGCAGCTGGATGTAATCTATCTGTAGTCTCTGGAAGGGGTACAAAGGTCGCGGAGTGCACTTCCGAGGGGTCTTTACAACTTGACCGGGGTTGTGTAGTGCACAGATTTCACAAGACTTGACGTATGCCTTTGCCATCCTGTCAAATCCCGGAGCGTACCACATTTTCTCCACCAGGGCTACCATGGCATTACGAGAAGCGTGCACCTTTCCATGAGCCAAAAGGGCCATACTAGGATAGGCAGCCGCAGGTAAACACATACGGGAACCCATCATCCAACCTTCATTTCCTTTTACTGCCCCTGCACTTGCCCAGCGCTCCTGCTCTTGCCCTGAGGGGAGTAGGTCCACCTCCTTCTGTGGTGGGACAGAGGGAGTCTGGTCCTTGGCAGGGGGATCAGGATCCTCCTCTGCTGGGCAGGACCTGGTCTGTACTATGCACACGGGTGCCCTCCAGTCCAGCAGGGCTGCAGCCTTAGCTGCTCCGCCTGCCTTCTCGTTGCCTCTGCTTTCCAAGGAGTCCCCTTGGGTGTGTGCTTTTACCTTTATTATGGCTACCTGCTTCGGGAGCATGATAGCTGACATTAAACTACTTACTGCCTCACCATTCTTTATCGGTCTGCCTTGAGCTGTTAGGAAGCTCCGCGCGCGCCAAATCAGCCCATAGTCATGCGCAACGCCAAACGCGTACCTGGAGTCCGTGTAGATATTAGCAGTGACTCCCCGGGCTAACTTGCAGGCCTCGGTCAGAGCGCACAGCTCCGCTTCCTGTGCTGACATATGTGGGGGCAAGGCGCGGCCTATCAGTACTTCATTCATTGATACTACAGCAAACCCTGTCACAAATCTGCCCATCTCATTCTGGTATCGTGATCCATCCACAAACATTTCAAGGTGGGGGTTTAGGAGAGGTTTATCAGTGACATGTGCGAACCCAGCTGTCTCCTGCTCCATGAGTGCTGCACAGTCGTGCTGGTGTTCTGCGTCAAAGGCCTCCTCCTCATCAGTCAGGGAATTCGCGAAAAGCTGGTCCCCTGTACTTACTCCCCCATTTGAATCAGTGTCACCTAATGGCAGTAAGGTGGCCGGATTCAAAGTTGTGCAACGTTGAAATGAGACATTGGATGAAGAGTGTACTGCAAGTTCCATTTTGACCTGTCTAGCAAGAGACAGATGTCTACGGCTCACCTGTGTCAGAATTCCATGTACGTCATGGGGCGTGAGGACCACAAGAGGGTAGTCTAGGACCACCTCAGAAGCTTTCTCAAGTAGTGCTTGTACGGCCAGAACTGCTCTTACACAGGAGGGTGAACCCCTGGCTACTGCGTCAAGATGTGCACTGTAGTATGCTACAGGGCGCTTTTTGTCACCATGCTCTTGTGTGAGGACGGCAGTAGCATGTCCCGCCATCTCAGTCACGAACATCTGGAATCGTTTATCATAGTATGGCAGACCCAGTGCTGGAGCACTGGTAATCTGTATTTTCAGCTGATGGAAAGCTGACTCGGCTTCCGAGGTCAAAGCAAATGGCTTAGAACTCAGGCAGTCGTACAGAGGCTGCATGGTCATGGAGGCAGAGCGAATCCACGGCCGACAATATGAAACTAACCCCAGAAATGTCCGCAACTGAGCATGGGAGGCGGGGAGTGGCATGTCCTCCACCACCTTGGTACGTTCTGGCGTGAGGTGTTTTGTACCAGGACCTAGGCAGTGACCAAGAAACACAACATGAGATTTGCAAAACTGTAATTTGTCTTTACTGGCTTTACACCCGCTGTCTGCAAGAAAACAAAGGAGGCTGAGTGAGGCCGCAACGCAGGCAGGTCTGTCCGCTGCACAGAGTAGGAGATCATCAACATACTGAAGCAGGGCCACACCCGGTGGGACCGTCCATGCATCAAGTACAAGCATCATACATCGGGTGAATTGATTTGGGCTGTTTTGTGCCCCTTGTGGTAGGACAGTCCAGCAGTACTGTTTTCCTCGGAACGTGAAGGCAAACAGGTACTGGCAATCGGGGTGTAGCGGGACAGAAAAGTAGGCATTGGTAAGATCGACCAGGGTGTACCAACAGGTTCCGGGGGGTATGGTGGACAACAGAGTGTAGGGATTGGGCACCAAAGGTGTCTCTAGGATGGTCACCTTATTGATTTCTCTTAGATCGTGAACCATCCGGTAGGTATCAGGTTCGCCTTTCTTGCCTTTCTTTTTAACCGTGAAGAGTGGCGTGTTAGCGGGTGAGACGCAAGGTTTTAAAGCATTCAAGGCACATAACTCTGTAATAGTGGAGGCTATTGCGTCTTCCTGTGCCATGGCTAGGGGATACTAGCGGATCATGGGGGCTTTTTCCCCATCTTTGAGATATACCATGACTGGGGGTACGTGGAGACGCCCCAAGTCTGTCTTCCCTTTTGCCCATAGGGTCTCTGGCACTGCTGAGAGAACCTGTGTATCTTCTGGGGTCAACACATATACAGTACAAGAAGGAGGCGGAGTGACCAAGTCTGCTGCCATGTGACAGAATACCTGGTGGTCGGCCGCAGAGGTACTGACATGAGCCTCACCGGAAGGATGGAGCTGAATGCAGCACCCCAGGGGTCCCATCACATCGGTTCCCATGATGCAATCCCCAGCGGGTGACACCAGGAAGCGAGTGAGGACTCGTGACCCTTGAAAGGAGACTTCTATGGGCTCGGTCTCACGCATGGGTGTTGGTTCCCCGGACACTCCAACGGCTATGGCTATGGAGTCTGAGAGGGGAATACTAAGGTCATTGACTTGTGAGGTACTGACACATGATTTAGTGGCCCCTGTGTCAATTAAAAAGGGCACCTCCTTCCCCTGGATTTTTAGAGGCTGAAAAATTTGTGGTCCACGTGTGTCAGTAACTATAAGGGACACGGGGGAAGGAGTGCCAGACCTTCATTGGTAATTGGTATACCCGTTATTTCCCTGTGGGCGGGATGATGTGGTATTGGCCGTACTTCCCTGTTGCCCCCTTTCGTCTGACATGTTCTGTCTAGGGCGTTTAGGGGCCCTACAATTACGGGCCAAGTGTCCAGTCTTCCCGCAGTTATAACACTTACGGGTCTCCCGCCTGGGGTCTGTAAGTCGGACTGGGTCCCCCTCCATGGTGTAATGTTTAACCATAACACCCTTTGCGTGGTCTTCTGTGTCCATGACAAATCCTACAGCTTTCTTATATAGATCACGCGGTTTGGCCTGTCGCCAATCGGGGGTACATGCTTTAACGCGGTCAGACAGGCGCTTATCTATTCCTTGCATAAAGGCTTCACAAAAAGCAGCATTACGTATGGCTTTTGGACAATCATATAAACCCAGATATCTGCCTACTTCCTCTAAACGGCCAAAGTAACATTCAATAGACTCGCCCTTGTTCTGTCTACACTGGGTTAGGGCTGTACGTCTCTCTTGGGCTTTATCCTTAAACCAGGCCTTAACCTTGTCCACATATTGAGTACCACTAAGTAATGTCTGGGGGTCATCTGGGCGATCTTCAAGACCACAAAATTGAGTAATGCTATTGTAAAGGCCCAGAGGACATTTTACATTCATAAGACATTCCATGTCTGTCCAAGTGGCAGAGTAGTTTTTCTGTATGACTTCCAACTTTCTATGGAAAGCTGCTGGCTCTGTCTGGGGATCGGGCAGTTGCTGACACAGTGCCATCTGGTCTGTGGCGCTCCAGGGTCGCCATGTAGTGACTGTAGACCTGGGAGTTGGTCTATGTGCGTCCGTGGGTCTGTCATTAGAAGACGATGGTCTGTCGGTGTCCTCTTGTCTGACCGTGCCCAGTGGTGGGCTCGGTCTGTTTGGTTCTCTATAATGGGTAGTGGAGGTTGTAACGGGGAACAAGGGAACCGGTTGTCTACACTGGTCCCTGGGACGTGGAGTCCCACATACCGTACAGAGTTCTCTAAAACAGGCATTCTGTTGACCACAACGTGGACAGTCCCAAGCCGGACCTCTATTTACTTCAGGGCCCGGGGATCCTGATTGAGGGCTGTATGGAGGTGTATCCATCTGGGCAGTAGCCTGTGGATACGTAGGAGGCAGGGGCAGCAAATTGGGATACAGAAAATTAAAGGGATTATTTGGAGACATTGGTGGAGCGGCCGGGACGACATGAGGGACTAATGGAACAGTAGGGGTTTCCATGGGAACGTCTATTGGTGGCCGGGCCATAGGACAATAAACTAAAATGCCCTCGCCTCGGGACTCGGAGTCCCAGTGTTCGTTTTCTGCTGTTTTAGAGCAGTCCAGGATGGCCTTCATGCCCTTTTCCAAACCCTTATTTCTTATTTCCTTTCTATGCTTATCCTCATATTGTGACCAAAATTCATAATTGAATGTTCCCGCCTTCTTGAGGCCTATACGTTTGTAAACTTTATAGGCTTGTCTGCAAATGTCCTCCCCTTCTCTATCTTTAATTATTTCAATAGGAGTCTGATATGTCTTAGATTGTTCAGACCCCATGCTTGACCACTTCCAACTATTCTTCACTAAGTATACAGGACGTATATTTCACACAGTAAACTAAGATAATCACTGAGATTATCTGGGAACACACAGGTCCCTGTCCCGGAATAGATTTACAGAACTAAAACGTGGTCAACTTCAAACACTAGGATTCAGGGGAGACCAGACTTCACCTCTTAGGGAACTTTTAGTAATATTATAACAGATCCAGAGTAACAATATGACTGCCAGAAATGAGACTATAACAATAACAATTATTTCAATCTCCAATACAGACAACATGACTCTTTAAGTCCCAATGAGTGAGTTCTTCCGTCTAGGACAGTTAAATGAACTTATTCACTCTAAAATATGGACGGGGCAGAAAATATAGGAAACAGGCAACAACTAACCTCTAGTCCGTTAGAGACACACAGATCTAAAGAATCCAGACTGTATAATAGTAAGACAAGCTCTTACCTTTACACCGGTGTTTTCAGTCTGGGGTCTCAGGATCCAGTATCCACGTCAACGGGCCAGGAGTTTGTTTCAGTCTACTGGTTGCGATGTCCCGTAAAGATAAGCCCCGCCCCCTAGTTGGGCGCCAAAAACTGTCGAGGGTTAGCCTGCACAAACAGACTGGTCAGTGATGTTGTCCGGTTCCAAATTGACCTAAGTAGGAGCGCTCCTGAGAGTCAAAGTATTGACCATTACACACGGTATATGGTTGAAACAATGAACTCTGAGTTTATTATTTGCATGTCTTGGCTTTTATAGCCAGCCCCTCTCGCAGGACGGGACTTGTGGCTAAACAGGGAAAAACTCGTGACTTCACATTTGACAATAAACTTATGACTTAACATTTAACTTAGACTTGTGATATATGACTTAGACAAGCACATCTTTAAGAAATTGCTGATAACTCTCTTGTGGTCAAGCCATCTCTTGCTAAATTAAGGGACATCTGCTATGGTGAACTTCCTGATTCCACTAGGTCAGTCGTAGACCTTAAGAAGACAGGAAACCACAGGCTTGTCATGAGTTCTTCAGCGCAGAATAGAATATTGCACATTTCATACTTTATCTTCAAATGGATTTGCTAAGCAACATATATTAACTCCTTCAGTCCCTTTTGGCCCCTATCAGTTTGCAGAGTCTCCAAGCTTAGGGTGCTTTCAGATGAGTGTGTGCGTACATAGGTGTGCACAAAAATCCCCGCCTGCTGAAGGAAATTCAGAGCAATGCAGGAGAAGACACAGCTGGACGTGCCTGAGCCCTGGCAGCTGAGGAGAGGTGAGTATATATTTTATTATTTTTAACACATTCTAGGGATAATTTTCAGGGAAGGGCTTATATTTAAATCCCTTCCCCAAAAATCCCCGCAGGCCTTGCCGGCAGCCCACTGCTTTCAATGGGACTACAGAAGTGCCGGTCCCATTGAAAGCAATGGGAGAACATCACAATCCTCTGCCACAGCTGTCACAGCTGTGGCAGGGGATTCTTTACTCTCCAGGGGGGGGGGGGTCCCTTTTTACTGAGCACTGTGACTGTGAAGGGTTTATATTTTAAGCCCTTCCTTGTAAATCACTGCAGTGGTTGCCAGTATCCTATTGCGTTCAATGAGGCAGCTGGCAGCAGTCGTGGCCCCATTGAACGTAATGCTGTACGGACCTGCATTCACCAGTGTTTATGCACGTAGGTGGGTGCACGGTTTTGTGCGCACCTATGTACGGCACACACTCGTGTGAATGCACCCTTAAGCCCTCTTGAGCTTGTTTGGGAAGCAACTAGAAAAAAAAGTGACAGCAAAGCAATCTACAAGTGCAGCAGATTTGTGGAAACACCTGAAACAAAGGAAGACTTTTCTATATAATATGTGAATACACTTGTAGAAAGAATACCTCGATTGTGTCCAGCTGTTATATCAGCTGGAGGGGCGACTAGGAAGAGTCAAAAATCTAGATTTTATTTGATAAAACCAAGTTGATCGATTATTTTATTAATCTTAACTTGTTTATTTGTTCTGTGCTTTAAGACATTAAACTGTGCAAATATCAATAAAAACTGGAAAAAGTTAAGGTGTTCTAAAACGTTTGACTGGCAGTGTATCGAGGGGTAAGATCATCAATTAAAAAAGGCCCCGGAATATCCCTTTAAAGATTTCTCTGTAAGACTTTGTAAAGCAGGGATTTGGAGCTGTGTGAGTAAAAAACTAATTACTGACTCTTAGGCCTTAGTCAGACGGGCGTTTTTAGCCGCGATTTGCGCATGCGCATGCGTCCGGCGATTTTTTAAAACCATTGCTTTGCAATGGTATCGGACACATGAGCGCTTTTTATGCGCTCGTCCGATAAATTATAGAACAGAAATCGCAGATCGCACCTATCTGCGATCTGCGATTCCTGTTCTCTTCTCTATATGAGCTCAATGCGGCCGGCGGCAGCAGCGCCGACCCCATTGAGAACATATAGAAGACAAATCATTCTTCTCTGCCACAGCTGTAACAGCTGTGACAGAGAAGAACGATGTTTGCCCATTGAATTCAATGGAGCCGGCAATACAGCCCCTCCATTGAAAGCAATGGGCTGCCGGCGTGCGCGGGGCGAATTGTCGGGAAGGGCTTAAATATATAAGCCCTTCCCTGCAATTCATCCTAAAATGTGTTAAAATAAAAAAAAATTGTATACTCACCTTTCCGCTGCAGCCGGAGTCCAGCCGCGGCCGCTGTCAGTTCTCCTGAACTGCTTCTCGGCACTATTCAGCCGGCGGGGCTTTAAAATCCCCGCCTGCTGAATGATCTGCCTCTGATTGGTCACAGCCCTGACCAATCAGAGGCAGGTTTCACTCACACACCCATTCATGAATTCATGAATGGGTGAGTGACTGCTGCCTCTCAGCGCTGAGCCAATCAGGGGCAGGTCTGACTCACATCCATTCATGAATTCATGAATGGGTGTGAGTGAGACATGCCTCTGATTGGCTCAGCACTGAGCCAATCAGGGGGCAGGTCTGACTCACACCCCCTTCACACCCACTGCAGGACGGCCGCGCGGAGCTCCGGCTGCCGGCAGAAGGTGAGTATACAATTTTTTTTTATTTTAACACATTTTAGGATGGATTGTAGGGAAGGGCTTATATATTTAAGTGCTTACCGACAATTCATCCCGGGCTCGCCCGCAGCGCATTGCTTTCAATGGAGACGGCTGTATTGCAGTCTCCATTGAATGCAATGCGCTGGACAGCTCCGGCCCGTTTCTAATGAAACGCAGCTAGGAGCAGATTTTCGGGCGATTTGTGGGCGACTTGCACGCACCGGTCACGCGATTTGCGGATGCGCATCCGTCATGCGATCCGCAAATCGTGCGAAAAATCGCCCGTCTGACTAAGGCCTTATAGAGATATATAATAAAATAACTCAGCATAGTCATTTGGGCCTACTTAGGCTAAGCAATACAAAACAGCGGTAAAGGCAGGCAATTGCATGAAGAAACAAAATTTGACCCAAACTAAGGCCTCTTGCACACAGGTGGAATTCCGCGGCGGGATTTCCCGCAAAATTTCCGCCCGTACCCGCTGCCATAGGATTGTAGTAGATTATGTAATCCTATGCAGACAGCCATGATCTGACCATGTGAAAATCGCACGGTAAACAAATTGTGGCATGTCCTATTTCTGTGCGAGCCTCACAGTGGTCCGCACAGAAGCATCACTGGTGACGCGCTGGCTCTGCTCTGCGCATGTACTGGCTGGGCGGCAGCCGGCACATAGCAGAGCAGAGCGACACACCGGGAGGAGGTGAGCGACGGGTCACTGC